>NC_143586.1:60765305-61069587 GCF_048544385.1 Mastigoproctus giganteus
TTGTTTTTGAACGAGATACTTTTGTGATTTATAACTGAATAATCCTACTATGATTCTTTGCAATAGATTCTTTTGGACACTTACTTTTTCGTTTGTTTTCTCTAATAATATGTGCGCTGTGCGATTTCATGATCTCTTTACATCTCCGTGTTTATACTGTAGTTCCTTTAAAAATATTAATAATATTTTTAACTCTCTCTCTCTCTAATATATGTTTCACAAGGTATTTGAACTGGAATAATATTCAGATTACTATGAGTTTTTAAAAATTTAAATATTTTAATTGTTATAAATGGCAATATTTAAAAATTACGAAAACGTACATAAAAATCACTGAAATGTAGAAGGCTAAGGGAAAAAAATGCGAGCCAATTTATACGACATAAAAAGAAAAGTTGGATTGTTATGGACGAAATATTTATAGGATTTGTAGCTGAATTGTCTGTTAGATACCTATAGTGAAATTCTTAACTTTTTCATTAATTTTCTCTAATAACATGTGCAATTTCACGACCCATTTTAAATGTGGCACATTTCCTTCAAAAATAGTAATAATAAATAAATAAATAAATCTTTATTGTAAAGTAGAGTTACAGCACAATATCCCATCATGGCGACGAGCGCCAGGGATTCACATATAGATAAAATAAGTACCGCGTACAAATACAAAAGGCTACAAAATACAGCGAATACATACGAAAAGGCTACAAAATACCGATCACAAATGCAACAGAAATACAAATACAGCATAAAAACACAGAGCTGGACACAAATACAGAAATAAATACATAAGAAATACAAATAAATAAATATCAGGGTTCAAGGGCTTTGATAAAGTTGTGTCTGTCCTTGTTACTTATTATGCTGTCGATGTCGGCGTCCACACGGTTGAGGGCAGCGAGCATCTGCTTGGGAAGAAATCTCTTAGTGAGTACAAGCCTGTTGTGGTGAGCCACGAGTGCTGGTACCGACCTTAGTCTTGGCTGTGGAATCCGCCAAGAGCAAGCGTTCCAAATATTTGAAGATGATATCTGGCCTGTGATGAGTTTGGCTGTGAAGACCAGCTTCTTTTCCACGATCAGGAACGTCATCCTCGGGATGTCGAGTGCTTGTGTCATCATGGTGGTTGTGGTAGCGAGAGGTAGCCGAAGCTTGTTATTGGTCCATTTCAGTAACCAGTATTCAGCTGTGTACACCCGCTTGAGGTTTGTATGTGCAGCAGAGGCCCATATTTCTGCACCATAGAGAATGGCGGGGTATACTAATAATACAGGTACAGTATTTATAAAGTCCTGAATTTTAAAACTGCAGTAACTCAGGTGATTGTTTGTTTTAAGCGCATCAGCGATATATTATATACTGCTTATATTATGTCTGTAAATTAAATGTGTTCTATAGTCGATTTGCTGTTTGCTGGACAAAAACCCGAGTTTTTCTCCCGAGTTTCCCGGAGGAAAAAACATGCTACCCTCGCTTGAGACCGATTAATTCAGCCACACTGTGAAAAAGCTGATAAAAATTCCTCACGTCATCAACGGGATATGCACTCAGGTGTTGGGAGGACGGCGATTCTACTAGCTGTGTTACTCACGAGATAAAAACAATCTGTAAAATGCATTGGAAAGGTAATTTATTGTAGTTTTCAGGTTATGTAATCGTAAGATTATTAAGATTCAGTATAATCTCCATCATTACTAATACAAAGTATGGTACGCTTTTGCAATTCCTTAAACACGTTCTCTAGTTGTGTTTCAGTTACTGCATTAATTGCATTTGTGATCCTGGTACTAAGATCGTTTAAAGAGTGAGGTTTGATGTTTTCGAGGTTTTAACATCCCCATAGAAAAATTATCCAATGGGGATAAATCGGATGGGTGAACGAGTTGGCCAAGCAATTGGTCCACCTCTGCCGATCCATCTGTTTGGGAGGGTTTCCTTTAAAAGTTGTTGAACATTTCGAACTAAGTGGTAAAGTGTTCCATCTTGCGGAAAAACCATTTTGGCTTCAATTCTTAACTGTTTTAGTTCAAGAATAATAAAAAAATAATAATAATCCTGTGGCATTGCAAGATAACTATTACCATTAACGACTATTCAAAAAAAGAAAGGACCGTTATGTGTGTTTTCCAGAGGGCACACTGGATATTGATTTTAGGGAAATCCCTTTCATGCTCTCAGATTCATAGGAACATGAAAGGGATTCCCATTTCATGTTCCCATAAGTCAATTATGGCAATAATTACCTTGCCACTAATGTGAAATGTTGCTTTATCACTGAACATTGGATTATCAAGAGATTAGGTGCCATTTTCAACGTTTTTATGAAGCTCGTGAGAGAAAGCTAATCTCGCATAGCAGTCATCTTCTAGCAATGTTTGACACACTGGAGTCTTTTAAAGTCACTTGTGCAATTTCACTCGAAGAATTCAGTGCACGGTTACTTTAGGAACATACCGGGTTCCAGAGATGCCGTGTTAGAGATTTTCGTGGGTTTTGCTGAAAGCTTTGTCGACAGATGCTACAGTCTCCTCACTTAATCTGGGCCTTCTAGTTCGCGACTTATTATTAGCAGAACAATTCTCTTTAAACTGCTTCATCCGGTTTGAAATTGAATTTCTGTCCGGTTCTTCTTTTGGTTAATGTGTCGTAAATTTTTTCTCACTGTTGATATGAACTTAAAGCTCTGCTAACCAGAGAACACAGTTCGCCTTCTCTTCTATTGAAGACATCTCTTGTACTCTTGTAAGGTAGATTATCTGCAGAAATAATCTGCAGATTACCTGCAGATTATATTAGATTGTGACTTGGAGTTTTATAACTATAGTCGTTTTTGCGCCATAAAAAACTAAAAATCAACCAACCAATCTGCAAAAGAAAAAAAAAAAAAAACAACAAAGAGTGAAAAAAACCCCAGATTAAATAAAATAATTATTATAGTGTTTAAAAACTAGAATAAATTACTTTTCCATTGCATTTCACAGATTGTTTTTACCTCGTGTAGAACCGAAGTATTGCAGTTTTAAAGTGCACAAGAACTTTATGGATATCCTGTATGTGTGTTTCTCAAGTATTTGAATTATAATGGTATGACAGTTGTAGGTGGTAGATGACTTTCATCAACCGGTGAAATACCACCACTTTGCTTATTGGAGGCTTGAAGTGGTGAAACCCATGTTTAGTCTCTAGAGCAAAGTTTCCGGCATCCCCCTCCCCCCCATACTTCTCCCCCAACCCATGCACGGTACTAAGTACTATAGGTTTTGATACCTTTCGTGTTTGGGGTTTTCATAAAAAAAAAAAAAAAAAAAAGTTATGCGCAACTATTATGTGTTTCTAAAAATTGAGATTTTAGTTGAAAGAAATGTAGCTCCATTTCAAAGTCATGAAAACATCCATAGAAACGACCGAGATGGAAAAAACTAAGAAAATGCGCGAGTTTATATCCCGAAAAAAAAAAAAAAAAAAAAAAATATATATATATATATAATATACACACTGCCCTATCATTAATATCCGAACCCTGCCTTTAGACAAAAAAATAGCTTTTATTGTGTCATTTAATATTTTGTGCTGAAACCTTTTGCTTTTATGACGGCCTTCAATCTTCGCGGCGTACTCTCAACCAGCTTTTTATAAATGCCAGGTGATATGTTCTTGCACGCGGCCTTTAACGCAGCCACCATTTCGGCCTTGTTCTTTTGGGCGATCTCGCCGTACACGTACCCGGCGATCCAATACATCCGAAAGATGCTCGATAGGGTTCAGATCAGGACTCTGGGCTGGTCAATCCAACTTTTCCACACCCATGTCCTCAAACCACTCTGTTACGACCCGAGCAGTATGGCATGGCGCGTTGTCTTGCTGATACAGGTATGGGCCTTCCCCGAAGAATTGCCATAATGTTGGAAGTGCATAATTGTCCAGGATGTCCTGGTATTGTACAGAATTCATGGTTTTGTCGATAACGACTAATGGGCCCAAGCCAAATCATGAAAGGAACCCCATACCATGACACTGCCTCCTCCAACCTTCATTGTTAGGAGGACACAATCAGGAAGGAACTGTACCCCTGCCATTCGCCACACCTAGGAACGGCCATCAAAGTGGTTGAGTCCGAAACCCGACTCGTCTGTCCATAGGACTGTTTTCGACTGCTCTTCAGTCCAGGGTTCGCGCTCCTTACACCATGTTAATCGGCGTCTAGCATTTGTTGAGGTGATCACTTCTGTTGAACTGTTGAGGTAATTCTGTTGAATGTGTCATCTTGCATGCCTACATTTGCAATTGTCTGTTCGAAGCTCAGTGGGCATATTTATAGCAGGTTCTGTTATGTGTTGCATGCATTGGACCTGTTTCCCCATCCATGGAGGGGTGTCCGGATATTAATGGTAGGGCAGTGTGTGTATATATATACAATGAGTGATCACCGAATTATGACCTAATACTTCGTAGGTCCTCCTTTTGCCCTCAGTACAGCAGCTATCCTACCTGGCAATGATTCAACAAAATGTCGGAAGCATTCGAGAGGTATGGCCAACAAAGCTGTGTGTAATGCGGTCAGCAATGCAGGTATAGAGGTGATTGGTGTATCCAGACGCCTGATAAGCCTTTCCATAGTATCCTACAAGTGCTCTATGGGATTGATATCGGTAGAATTCGGAGGCCAATCGATATTCTGGAAGTCAGAACTGGGTTCTTCAAGCCATTCCTGCACAAGTGCCCGATGGCTCGGCGCATTGTCATCTTGGAAGACACCATCGCCATTCGGGAAAAAGTGTAACATAGCGTGGGTACACAGTCAGCAAGCAGTTGACGATAGCGGACACTACTGATACGTTGTTCCTGCCAGTGAAACATGCCCCACACCTTACAGTCGTCTCCACCGGACTGCCCTTTTGATACCATGCATGATGGATCAAGAGCATGTTGTTGACGCCAAATCCGTACACGACCATCCACGGTGTGGAGTAAATAATGTGACTCATCCGATCAGCACACCTTCTTCCAGTCTTCTAACGGCGAACTTGTATGCTCTTTGCACCAGGCTAGTCTTTTACGCCGATGAACCTTGGTTAGGAGAGGATGCCGTAGGGGTTGTCTGCTGGTATAGCCCATACGTACGAGTGTTTGTTCCGGATTGACCCATGTTGTATTGAGTAGTCAACTCTTCAACAATGCTGTGTCTGTACGAGTCGTCGCATCCGGCGCTCACCTCTAACAGCAACCTTTCGCTAACCTGTTATATATATACATGTATATGAGTATGATATTACCGATAATACGTATATCTTACTACAATTTAGGCTACGGGAAACGAGAACCCCTGGGGAATCGTCTATAAACTGATCATGAATAAACTCCCCCAGGGCAAGTTATTGCCGCCACCATATTGACCCAAGGAGGCATGTCCGCAACCTGGGAGCAGACCATTTCCAACATCCTGGACACAGTCTTCCACCCGGCTATACAACCGGAGACAACAGAGCAGATCCAACTCTGCTTAGAAAATGAAAGCTATCAAACAGCAACGACAGAACCTCACTTCACCGTGGAGGAGCTCAACAGTGCTGCCACCCTCATTAGGGGAAATAAATGTCCTGGACCGGACCTTTTGGAGCCCGAAATTATCAAAAGACAGCAGACTGTGCCCCGAACCTGTTGCTCAACCTCTTCAACACCTGTCTTCACTGTGGCACCTTCCCGACCTCGTGAAAGAAAGCAAACGTCAAATTAATTCTGAAAAATCCGACCAAACCACCACACCTCCCAGAGTCGTACAGATCGATTGCACTTCTCACAGTTGCAAGAAAACTACTCGAACGCCTCCTCTATGGACGAATACAGCAATATTATGACAGGGCTGGCCTGGCCTCACCCAACCAATTTGGCTTCAAGCGGGGTCGCTCAGCCGTGGACGCCTTAACACACCTACAAGAACAAGTAAGAAGATGCACCAAGAAGTATTTCCTCGTGATTGCCGTGCAAACTTGTTGCTCATTGAAGACAGTATTGTCTGGGAGAGTTAATGTGTTCGACCTTGTCTGTCTGCCTCCCACCTCTCCGTTTCAGTAACCGAAAGACAATTGTACTATGAGTATGTGTAGTTTATCTGCGTATCTATTGCATATTGTTTGTTTTTTCTGTGTTTCTCTCAGCATTGTGAACATTTAATGTATGCCACATATGGATGAGCTCAATTTATTCTTTTAATTTTTATGTTTTGACTTCCACGATTTGTTTTTCCAGTAAATTATGATTTATACTTGATGCAGACATACTATACCATATTCACTGTCATAAAAAACCTTTATGACAGTGGATATGGTATGATAGCAGATAGGGCATACACTGGGTTATGATGGATAAGTAGACACTTTTTTTACACGAAATACTGAGTGGCCAGTTTATTTGGCACTTCATTTAGTTTCAGTTAATTTTACTAGTATTGTTAAAACGTGTAAGCAGAAGAAAAGAAGATATCTGAATCTCCTTGACAATTTCTGTTACGTGTGTGGACGGTTTACAGAAACTCGGAGAGAGAGAATTTACATTATTACTAAACGTGCGTATTATTTTCACTTTTGTTGCCAGATTGGTGATCAGGACAGAACTTGGGCTCTGCATATGTTGCTGTATTCGCTGCACCACTAGTCTGAGAATATGGCTAACTGGAAAAATTATAAAGTATGCCTTTTGCCGTTTCTATAGAGCGACGAGAATCGCGCACCCGCTTTGACGATTGCTCTTACTGCATGGAAAAATTATCGGAAATGTCCAGAAAAAGCATGCACAGCATCAAATATCCTAACAATAAGGATTGTTCCACATAATGAAGACTACAGCTACTAGATCCCCCAAAATAATGGGATAAAGAAAGTAAATTGTAAAGCGTGTTTACGGTCAAACGGCACCAGGGACTTTCCCCGTCTTCGCGTAGTTTTCATTGTGATTGATACAGTTCGCTGTAAAAATCTTGAGATGTGTAATGTCGTGTACTGTTTTTCTCCTGGCCGTTTAGCCGCCAGACCCCTGCTGAGGTCCGACGTTGCCCACACTTTTCCCCGTGGAGGCAGACCAGGTACCCAATTTTACTCTGGCAGGTCCTGCCACTTAGTTTCCTGGGATTTCGGTGGCTAGGACCACACACACACACACACACACACACACACACACACACACACACACACACACACACTTCAAGGATTCTTATGTTAAAGTGGACTGTCCACTTCAACAGATTTGAACTACAAGCCAGAAAATTATGACGTGCCTCACTTAATTAAGCGAGAAGAGTTGGCTTAGTTGGCGAGGTAAACTTATATTAAGAACAACCAGAATTTTTGGTCATAGATTAAAACAATGGTAGTTACTTGAGGCTGGAACTAAAATTATAGTTTATCGAAAACGATGCGGGAATTTTTCTTTTTTTTTCTTATTTTTTTTATTTGTTTATTATTATTTTTTTCTGTGGGCTCTGGAGTGTGGGCGACCTCGGAGCGGGATTTTTCAGTCACCCGCCGGTTTTGAACAACGACTGGTGGGTGCGGGATTTCCTGGTGCTATTTTAGCACTAACGTAGAAGTAGACCAAGGATTGACTCCTTGTGCTGGGGATGGGCATTGGGTGGTTTTTGCCCATGTCGGTGGCTACCACCTGATGATCAGAGAGGCCTGGTAAATTTACACTTACACTTAAGGCCGATGTGATTAAGGGATTTTTTTTATTTTTTTATTTTACATGATAATTGGTGGAGATGGACGAATAGTCCTGGTGCCACTGTGAGACAGGTATACTGTACATATATGAAGTAAGTATGAAGTTTATCGAAAACATCGCTTCTCAGCCTTTTGGCTAAGATCAAAGTGTAGTTTATCGAAAACGTCACAGAGTATTATCATAACAATTCTTTATGGAAGAAAGTAATGTGTTTCTGTAAATATACTAGCGGTCTTCTGAACGAACTGGGCATTAAACACAATCCTAATGAATTACGTATATTTTTTGATGCCTCAAAATTTAGTTTAGAGGCAGTTTCGCCGGACAACAGAAATGCATTCATCAGTTCCTCTACTGTTTAATGCCCTCGTGGGTAGCGCAGTTGGTATTATCATTATCACCGTCCTCCCAACACCGGGTTGAAGAGACCTGAGTTCGAATCCCGTCAATGACGCAAGGTGGCTAAGTTAGTCGTGTATCAGGAAAGGGTAGCATAGTTTTTTTTTCTCATGGCAATTCAGGTTTTTCTTACAGCAAACAGCAAATCGACCACAAAACACACGCAATTTTTACAAACATATTGTATATGGCACGCTCTCATGAGTAGCGCAGTTGGTGGAATCCTCGTCCTCCCCATACCGGGTGGAAAAGACCTGAATTCGAGTCCCGTCGATGACGGGAGAAATTTTTATGGGTCTTTTTCACAACATGGCTGAGTTAGTCGGTCTCAGGACAAGATAGCATGGTTTTTCTCCTGACAACTCGGGTTTTTGATCCAGCAAACAGAAAATCGACCTCAGAACACATGCAATTTGCAGACAGTATACACAGAGCAATATGTGGCTTTAGTCGCTGATGCTCCTGAAACCCCTACTACACAGTAGTACACAGTATATACGGCACAATATGGCCTAACTTTCTGATGCTCCTAAAAACCCTATTACAAACAAACAAACCTCTACTTCATGTTTTTGGCTTGAAAGAAACATATTATAGTATGTCCAAGATCCTGAGTGCCATAGCGTATCATGTCTGTGGTGATCTTAATCCAATTTGTATTGGCTGCACCACTAATCTGAGAATGTGGCTAAGTGTAAAAATTAATGTATGCCGTTTGCTGTTTCTATAGTGTGACGAGAATCGCGTACTATAGAAATTTCTTCTATGACCAATTTCTTTAAGATCACCACAGACATAGTGTATCATGTCTGTGGTAATCTTAAAGAAATTGGTCTTCAGGGAATTTCACAAAATACTGTTGTTTTCTATGTTTGTGGGATGTGCAACAGAAAAATATATTGCGCAGCAGTGGGAAAAGAGGGAGGAATTTTTAGCAGGGAAAAGTAATATAAAATTTGGTCCACTGGTTTAACCAAAAAAGGTTCTTCTTCCCTCTTTACATATCAAGCTTAGATCAGTGAAGAATTTTAGGCAGTACTGTAGTCGTAAAATTAGCAGAAGGCATGCTCTGTGAATGTTACGTATGCAGAGAGTATGCTGTGCTTATTAATCGAATTCCAGCGTATACCTGTGTATATATGCATATATATATAAATCCAGAAGGTATACGTTATTCACCTAAAAAAATCCAAAGAGTATACGGCGTATACCCTCCTCTACAGCCCTGGCTCTGGGTAAAGAAAGAAACGGATTCTGCTACCTAAGGGAAGTGTTTACCAGTTTAACAGAGATACAAAACTGAAAGAATGAATTTTCTTGAGCCTTAAATAAAAAAACTCCTCAAAGATGGTGTACTGTATTTGAAACAAAGCTACAAGATGCTGAACTAGCAGCTTGCCAGTCGTTTAAAGCACTTATGCATAGATTTCTTAGAAGAAAGAAAGAAACTAGTTGTGAATGTCATTGAAAATCATTTTCGTCATTCCAATCTCAGTTTGTTCCTTAAAATTTCTGAAATGTAAGTGATGAACAAAAGGAACGCTTTCTTTGGGACATATCCGCAATGGAAAAACGATGGCAAGGTTGTTGGGATGACGGAAAATTATTGCTGGTTTCTTAAGAGGGAACACATTTGGCATTTATTTTTTTATTGCCAGGAATAGAATAAATTTCCTAAAATTACAATATAATACAAAAATATACATACACTGAAAGGACAGAATTCATGGGATATCTGATTCCTGGGAAACGCGAAGCTATCACCCCCCTCTCGCTAGTAGACGAACCCACCGCTTGGCAGGTATATAGGCACACTGCATTCACGTAGACGGTAATTCGATATCACTATGGATAAACGTCGTGAGTTAACCGACTTTGAAAGAGGAATGATAGTGGATGCCCGACGCATGGGCCACTGTATCGCGGAGGTGCTACAAAAATTTCACTATCCCCATTCGACAGTATCAAGAGTGTATCGTGAATACGCCATTTCCGGAATAATATCTCATCGTGGACAGCGCTGTGGGCGGAGAAATGTGGTGCACGACCGTGGCCGTCGACGTCTGTCTCGCATTGTTTCAGCCAACCGGAGAGCGACAGTGGCACAAATCACCACCAACTTCAACGAGGGAGATGCCAGAAACGTCTCCACCAAGACCAACAGGCGATCATTAGCCGCAGTAGGTTATGGAAGCCTCCGACCCACCAGAGTCCCATTGCTAACACCACGACCAGGACTCTACGCCTCAACTTGGCAAAAGAACATCGGCACTGGACTTTGGATGATTGGAGACGGGTCTCCTGGTCCGATGAGTCCCTTTTCAGTTATTTCGAGCTGACGGGAGGGTGCGTATTTGGCGGAAACCGCACAAAGCTATGCACCCATCATGTCAACAAGGAACTGTTCATGCCGGTGGACGGTCAGTAATGGTCTGAGGCATGTTCAACTGGCACACGTTTGGATCTCTGGTACGTCTAGACGCATCCATCGATGGTTACGTGTCCATCCTTGGAGACCATCTGTCTGCATCCCTTCATGGTCATCGTGCACACACAGGGCAATGGACTTTTCCAGCAGGACAATGCGCCTCCCCACAGAGCCGTGGTGACTAGAACATGGTTCGAAGAGCATTCCGCAGATTTTACCACCATGGAATGGCCTCCCCGTTCACGGAACGTGAATCCTGTGGAGCATATTTGGTGTTCTGTGGAAAGGTCCATTCGACCTTTGGATCTTCCACCCAGGAATGCAACGGAATTATGGACAGCGGTGCAGCAAGCATGAATGGAAATACCTATGGAACGCTTTCGTGAACTAGTGGACTCAATGCCTCGTCGTGTGACTGCCCTTATCCGGGCGAAAGGTGGGCCTACCCGTTACTAGGTAGGTATCCCATGATTTCTGTCCACTCAGTGTAGAATTTCCAGAAATGGTGATAAGTAACTCTTAACTTTTCTGTTTGATGAAAAAATATCCAAATTCGTGTCATTGAATAATTTTGCATCTCTTGAAGAAATGAGAAGCTAAATGGTTTGTGTGAGATTTGTCTATTGCAAATATTGGAAGTGTCTAGTAGGTCTTGGTGGGCAATTGAAGTTGATATTCTTTAAGAGTCACAGATAATTTTATTCCAAAGGCTGAAGTCCAATGTAATTCGTCGATGTTTTAAAAGTAGTAAATAAAAATGGACGCACTAGTCATTATATAATATATTATCTGAGAAAATGGATTGTAGATCTTCTAAAACTTTAATATGACCAACACAATAAGGAGACCAAATTTGAACTGCATATTCTAGGATTGGTAGAACAAATATTTTGTAAATGATAATCGCATAAACTTTTCTGAAGTCGTTTAAGTGTACGTTTACGTAGTAGTAGTAGTAGTAGTAGTGGCACATGATGCAAGAAAGCAAGTGTAGCTGCTTATGCAGCATCAGCCAAAAAAAAAAAAAAAAAAAATCACACCATTCCCTCCAAATGCCTGTCCAGTTCCTCCTTAAATTTATTTAACCTATCAACTTCTACAACGACAGATGGAAGTTTGTTCCAGCAATTAACCACCCGCTGGCTAAAGGCAAATGAAAATTTCCGCACATCTATTCTACATCTGTCCTTTCTTAATTTGAACTTATGTCCCCGTAGGTTGGTAATCTGAACAAGTGGAAGGATCCCATCAGAATTCAGCGTGCTCAACCCATTCAAGGCCTTATAGACCTCAATCAGATCACCGCGCAGGTGCCTAGTCTCCAGCCACTGCAATTTGCAGAACTTAAGCCTCTCTTGGTAAGAGAATCCCTTCATTCCCCTCACCAATCGTACACGCTCAAGCAAATCTACATCCTTCCTAAAATGAGGCCTCCAGACCTGTACGCAGTGCTCAAGGCGTGGCCTGACCATTGCCTTATACAGAGGGACAATCACCTCCTTTTCCCTGCTAGCAAAATTCCTATATATCATTGACAAAACCCCATTACCCGCCCTAGCAGCCTGTCTGCACTGCTCAGAAAACTTCATATCTGACTGCACAATTACTCCCAGGTCTTTTTCATTTTCTACCACCTTAAGTGTAGTACCACACAGTTGGTACGTTTCTCTGGGGTTACTTCTACCCATATGCAGTACTTTGCATTTGTCAAAGTTGAACTTCAGTTGCCACTTCTTAGCCCATCTGCCCAAATTATCTAGATCCTGTTGCAGTAGCACACTGCCATTACTGTCATTAACAACCCTGCCAACCTTTGTGTCATCTGCAAACTTCGACATTAAGCCTGATATACCTTCATCAATATCATTGATAAATACACAAAACAACAGTGGACCCAACACCGAACCCTGTGGGACTCCACTAATAACATTAGTCCACGAAGAGCAGCACCCATTGATTACCACCCTCTGTCTTCTCCCACTTAACCATCCTTTTATCCATTGTAGCAAATGGATATGCGTTATGCCTAATCTATGAGAGTAGCAAGTTTAGAGATAGAAAGTGAGAAACGTAGCATGATGATGAAAGGTCACACCTAAGTATTTAATTTAAAAGGTTCTATTAATAGAATTAGAATTATGAGCGATAATCAAATATTAAAAAAGATTGCGCATGGTGGTCATGATAAGTAAGAATAAAGTATTTTTCTAAGTTCAGATTAAGACCATTAGAGGTTACCCAATCGAACAAGCCAAGTAAGTGAGGATGCATGCAGTCACAAGGAAAAAAAATTTTAATATCATCAGCATACTTTAGAGGTGATACATGCGGATGCCCCCGATCCTTTTTGAACTAGAACATAAGGATCCGCAATTGCCATTATGTCTAAATTTGTATCGTATTATCCCTCATTCCAATTGCAACTAAATAGGACCAACTCCCACGCACCCCTTCCTCTATTAAAAGTTGCAAATACTAATTATTTTTAATGAAAGTAATCTGTGAGTCATCACATTTGATTAGAACTTATCAAATAAAGTTAATTATTATTAACTATATCAACAAATAAATATTACATTCATTGCAGTATATTTTCTCTCTGACAAGCACACACACACACATCGGGGTCAAGAAGCAATCCAGAGGGATCTATTTTTTTTTTTTTTTTTTTAATATTCGTTTAGTCTGCGTGGGTTGAGATCAGTATAGTATAAACAAAAAAAAAAAAAAAAAAAAGAGGAAGAGAACGAAAGAAGAGAAATAATTAGAACCCATAGTGGTGTTGGATATTGAGTCCAAAAGACGCCTGTTTAAGGTATAATTAATGGCTTCCTTGCAGCTGTCATCAACTTCCTGTTATATGACATGGAGTCCAAGTTTTACCTGATAGTCCTTTCCCTTTCCCCCTCTCTCTCTCTCTCTCTCTCTCTCTCTCTCTCTCTCTCTCTCTCTCTCTCTCTCTCTCGCTTAAAAGAAATAATACAACACATACTTTGCTTTCACATAGGACGTGAAATGCCATCTCATTCATTTGTGGGTACTCTGTGCATATTCATTGTATCACATCAGAACTCTTCTTGAACTAGCCAGCACTCTTTGCGCACATTTCTGAGTATCTCTCTTTCACTCTCCGTCACTGAGTTGCATACTGTTGTGCTATAAAAAAACTGCATTCGCCCTCTCTAGTTTTTTTTACCCCTCATTTGGAACACTGAAAATTTTTTTAATAGATCTCATTTTGGAAATAATTTTGCTTACAGTTGCATATTTGATTAATCTCATGAATTGCTTTTGACAGTTCTGGGTAGAACCGGTAGATTTTTCTGCCCCTTCTTCGCATGTAACAAAACAAAATCGATATAAAACTCCATATCTTCTACACTGCTCGACAAAATTAACAGAACGAGATGTTTTTCATGAATATTTTTTGTGAACAGTGTCGCCAAAGGCGAATATTTGATATAATAGGCATCACGGCATGCTAATTCCGAGTATCCAATATAAATCGATCCACGACCTTACAGAGCCGCACATTATGCAAATTGTTCATGCCTAAAAAAACACCGGTTGCGACCACATTGTTTCATTCCTGTTTTTTGGCTTGCTCAGTGGGATAGCCACATCACCAGTACTCAAGATGGCAAGTCATCATTCTTTAGATCGGTGCTACTGAAAGTGTGGTCTGCGGACCGGCACCGGTCCGCGAATAAGGACCAGTCCGCAACTATTTGTATTTTACAAAAGTATCGATCCGCGACGGATTGGAAATAAAAGAAACTGGTTTTTAACCACGGATAGTTTGAGACTCACTGGTTTAGATGATTCTTTGAGATGGCGGGCTGTTGGAAGACTTTAAGCCGGACAGTCGCAGGCGGAGCTGTCACGTTGGTTTAATGTGTCACGCAGTGTCGTCTCGGCACTACGGAAGCAGAAAATCCAGAAAATAAGGCATAAGCAGAAGCGCTTATGCCTTAATGATGTCCATTGATTTTATCGGGGTGTTTGACACCCTCGGTGGCCAAGCGTCCTCGGCAGACTCAGAGAGGCTAAACTACCAAGCACCTTATATATACTGGTTTTCAAAGAAAGTGCATCACCCCTTAAAATTGTAATTATCGTCCGAATAACGTAAGTATATGGCAATATTTCTTACAGATTGCATCAGATAAAATTGACACGCGTAGGTGATGACGTAATATTGCATCAGCTATATAAGCACGCTCCGCAAGAATTGCAGTCATTTCTTGCTTGTGTCAGGATGGCGAGTTACGTGCAGTTGACGCCACGAAAAAAGAGTGCTATTGTTGATTTACGTGAGGAAGGATGTTCTTCCCATCATATTGCTTATAGAGTGTCTTGTGATCAGTCGACAGTCAGTAGATTTCTTTCCAAACTCAAGAATACTGGTTCTGCTGATAGGAAAAATGGAACCGGATGCAAACGAGTCTCTACGCCAAAACAGGATCGCGTTTTGAAGCGCTTATGCCTTAAAAACCGTAAAGCTTCTTCGTCTCAGCTGAAAAGAGAATGGGACGAACATACAGGAGTGGAAGCAAGTGCAGTAACGGTCAGAAGACGCCTATTCAAAAATGAACTTGTAGCCCGTCGTCCTAAGAAGAAGCCCTCCTCACACAAGAAATGAAAAAGGCCCGATTAATTTGTTGTAAGGAGCAAAAAAAAAAAAAAAAAAAAGAAAAGAAAACCAAACTATTATATTTAGGCCACCCGAATAATTAAATTCATCTGCCGTGCTGTGTCTTATGTCTATTAATTGCGTGTGTTCTATAGTCGATTTGTCTGTTTGCTGAACGAAAAACCCCAGTTTCTGGGGAAAAACCTTGCTATCTACGCCTGAGACCGACTAACTCAGCCACGGAGTGAAAAATGCCCATTGAAGTTCCTCGGGTCATCGACGAGATTCGAACCCGGGCCTTTTCCACCCGGTGTGGGGAGGACGTGACGATACCACTGTGCTACCCACGCAGACCGGTGTAAGGAGCATGTCAAATGGACCCCCGAGCAGTGGAAGTCAGTTATTTTCTCGGATAAGAAGAAATTCCACCTCTGATGGGAGACAAACGATTCGCCGTAGACGTGAAGAATACCCTCCAGACTGTATGGTGTCTACAGTGAACTTCCCTACTAGCCAAATGATATTGGGGTGCATTTCGTATCGCGGAGTAGGTCACCTGCAGTTTATAAAAGGTTTCGTAAATGCCAATGGATACCTGGCTATATTGGAAGGCAAATTGCTGCCAACCATTAGAGACCATTTCGACCTGCCAAGTAACTGCATCTTTCAGGACAACTCTGCTCCTTCTCATCGGGCGAAAAGTGTAAGTAGGCACTTCTATAGTTACTTTAGCTTCATTTGTGCATTGGAGGTTCGACAGTAATGCGTTTACATTTGTTACAGCGGAAAAAAAAATGGTTGTAAGAACGGTCCATTACAACTGTTAGCTGGCCAGGAAACAGCTCGGATCTGAATCCTGTAGAGAATTGTTGGCATCGTGTAGCATCTGCAGTTGCCAGAAAGAAACCAAAGACCCTTCGTGAACTTCAGGAAGCCATAATTCGTGTTTGGAACCACGAACTATCAGTTGATTATCTTCAGAAATTGATCTTTTCAATGCATTCGACGGTGTACTGCTGTCATCAGGGTCAGAGGCGGTTCAACTAAATATTAGTTTGCACCTGCTGAACTTTTGTTTTCCATTTAAAATGATAAACTGAAGCAAATGGAAGTCTTCTGATAACATTTCAGCCATAATTATCGTGTTTACCAAAACTGTTGTATAAAGGTTGCAAATGCTCATTTTGGAATATTTTGAGAGCACCTGTCAAATATTACTTAGCTTTGCCTTAACTATTAATAAATATCTTTTGTTTATTTAAAAAAAAAAATTTCTATTTGTGATGTTAGTCATATAACATACCATTGCGAAAAAGGGCTAGAAATGTGAAATTCCTAGGTGATGCACTTTCTTTGAACACCGGTGTAGTTGCATAAAACACTACCTCTCCCAAAGAAGCATCGAAGTAAGAGCAACAAGTCCATCGAGGCTGCCCACAGGGCTCCGTTCTCGGTCCCCTTCTTTGGAGCATTGTCCTTGATGAGTTCCTCAACTTGGACCTTGGTAACATCAAAACCCAGGCTTACGCCGATGATTTGGTACTGATGCTGGCTGCAGATAACAGGGCCCAATTGGAGGCCTCCACTCTGCAGAACTGGGCAACGCACCACCATCTATAGCAATCTCCTCTACCAAGACCCAGTCAATCCTGAAAGGCCATCTCGACATGAACAGACACGATCAAGTCGAGATGGCCTTTCAAGATCCACAATAAAACGATCAAACTCGTAGCACAGCTAAAATACCTCGGCGTATACCTGGATAAAAACCCTCTCCTTTCGACCTCACCTGCTGTACATACAAAAGAAGATAAAAAGCTACACCTCATTAGTCGCAAAAATAATAAGAATTGACTGGGGATTAAAAAGGAGAACCCTCACCCTATTCTACAGAGCAGTATTTATACCAACCGTCACCTACGCTGCTGCGGTTAGGTACAGAAAAGCAACCACTACAGCCAAACAAAGGAAGCTAGACACGATACAGCGTTCCATGCTGCTGACCAGGGCCACTGCGACCCTATGTGCCGCCAGTAAGCGAAATCAAATTTTCCGCCCGAAAATATTTGGATTAAAAAATAAAAAAGGCGTAAATAATAATTATTAATTTATTGAAAAAGAAAAGAATTACAACATATCTCAAATGTAATGTAATGAAACAACAAACAAAAATAACAAAATCATTAAATTCTAAATCACAGTTAATCGTACCCACAATAATAAAATAAAAGGAAAATTATAATGCTAAAAAATTATACAAATTTGTTTCCTTGCTTTAAGATGTGCGAATTTATTAATTAATTTATTTATGTTTATTTGTTCCAAAAGATAATTTTCTATTGAAATTATTGCCAAATTAGAAATTCGTTGTGCAAAATTAATTTTAATTTTGAAAAACTCCGTTCACATTTAAAATCGTTTTTAAAAATATATTGTAAAACTTCAAATGGAGTAATATTGTCTTTAATATAAATTTTAAGTACTAAGTTCTTCAGGTATGCTAAACCATCAACATCGGACTCATTATACCAATGTCACTTAACTTAATATGCAAACTTTTGCAATGATTTAATAAATCGTCATCTGATCATTTTTTTTTAAATTCAGAAACGTTATAAAACATTTTAAATATTTCAACATGTTCTTTCATATTTGTAAACCTTCCAGAAAATTATTGTGTCCATAAAAAGAAAAATTAATTTGAAAATTTATATCTGATCCTGAATAGCGTCATTTCTACTTTCATAATCGAAATGACAGTTTTTTTCAATCCTTTCCTTACAGTCTTCTGGAAACGAAACTTCAATGCTAATGATAGAAGCCATATTATTAAACGAAGCGAGAATTGTTTGGACTGCTTCCTCTGTTCTATTTTTGTGATATTAATTTTTTGTGAAATTCTGTGATATTTTGTATACATTCAAGAGCTTCGTGATCTATAATCAGAATCCTTTTTTTTTTTTTTTTTTTTTTGAGCATTTTCCTTACCGGATTAATTTTATTTAAAATATCATACCAAATTATAATTGAACAAAGAAACTTATAAGATGTTATTTTTAAGGCTATTGATTTCGAATATATTTTCTTCTTTAGTGATTATAGTAAAATCACGCAAAATATTTAGCTTCTCTAGTCATTTCTAGTATTTTTTCTTCAATATTTTGTGAAATTATTTCAATAATTTCATTTTGTATTTGATCATACAAATAATGCACGATATTTTTCCCATTCAGCTTTCTAAATAAGGAGAATGTGTTCTCTTATAACTGAATCAAATTTAGCAATTGTTTCAGTAAGTTTTAAAAAGTTACCATTGTCATATAAATCTTTTGAAGTTCCCCTGAACGCTGTACATTGCCTTGCTTAAAATAGTATCATATTTCTTATTCTGGCTGAAATACAGAACATGGTGTCTCCATTGTGGGCATGGCTGAAGAACGGAGTGATTGGTCGGTCGAGTTCTGTGAATGGATGATTACTGGGAATGCTTAATGCCTCAAATGCCTGAAGACTGGGAATGCGTAATTTATCTCATGTTGTGTTTCTGATTGCTTGATTGGATGCAAATTCGCTTCAGATTTTAGAGCCAAATGCGAAATTATCGTGCTGTTGTTTAGTCGTCGTCGTCGTGCTGCTCCGCTACTTGGGTTATTGGGTGTTGCAAAAGGATGGATGTAAGAGTGTAATTGATTGGTGTATGAGAGTGAATCTGATAGCTTCGGAATACAAGTGTTTTCAGTGCGGATGTTTGATGAAGTGTACCAGCCAGCATGCGAGGGCTGATGAGGTGAGGGTTTTTTTTGTTTGTTTGTTTTCAAGTTGTTTCTTAACAATTTGATGTTTTTTGCAGTAATTGTATGAGTCGTTAGTATCAGGTTTTATCAGGTGTGGGAACAGCAGCCCTAAAAACAAAAAAAGAAAGAAAGAAAGAAGAGGAGCATTTCTGTTGACGTGCATGAGCAATTCTCGTTGTTAATGCACATGAATCGTCTAGTACTGTACGGGCAAGAAGAATCAGTGGTTGTATGGGGTTTTAATTTTTGTCAGCTGTTTTAAAGAAATGCCGTTTTCCCGTTTCTTTTCTTCATTTCTTCTAATTCTTGCTTAGTAGGACGAATTAAGAGCCAAACTAATTGCCTTAAATGGGAACAATGCGTTCCCATTTAAGTCTCTCGTAATCCGTTCGTTGTATGGAAATTTTCTTCGTTCTACTGAAACTATTTTAAATATCATTACCAAGGGGAATTCAAAAAATATCGTCAAATAGAAAATTTCACTATAAAGAAGTTCGTTAAACAGAGGTCTGACTTCTATATTACAAAATAAAATTTGGCGCCCACCTGAACTGCCGCCCGTAAGCGACGCTTACCTCGCCTACCCACTTGCGGCGGCCCTGCTGCTCACTACCACACGCGCGTGCCGCACCGTCAGTACACATGCACTCCAGCTCCTTGCGGGTGCCCTCCCGTTGGACCTGGAGGTCGTCCGACAGGGCATGCTGGCAAACCTGTCCAATGGGAAGACAACTACTTTCCTAGACTACCACAGACATAACCAACAACCGGCCGACAGAAGAAAGACGACTCGCCACCTACCTACAAAAGGTTTGGCAGCAGATGTGGGAGACCTCTGGAAAAGGGGCAATAACTAGGAAATTTATACCGGATGTAGGCAAAACCTTTCCGAAATCCCCAACCTGCTGTCCCCAGGCCTGAAGACCACATATCCGTTAACCGGCCACGGTGCAATTAATGAGAAACTTGCCAAACTGGGGCTTACTGGCGACCCACACTGCTCATGTGGACAACTGGAGACATGGGATCCTCTCATGCACCATTGCCCCTCTATGAGGATCTCCGATCTATACTGATTACAGAAATACAATTTATCCCCAGAGACCAAGAGCACTGGAGTCAGAAGGAAAATACACAATGTTCTCAAAATTTGTCCAAAATCTCTTTGCAAGACTGGACTATCCCACCGAGACAACAGCAACAACCAACGTAAAACTCAACCTAACACAACTACATCACGGATCGACCGGCCCCTAGCCAACAGCGAATGAACGACGTCACTCTGCAAAAGTCACCAAACATGCGCAATGAACATGACCGCAGACATCGCACGTAACCACACTCACGAATTACTATAAAAGGGCTTAAAAAGAAGACACCTACACCAAGAACAAGAGCTGGACTAGAAGACAACATCCCAAGCTGAGACCTGCGTCTTAAACATGACAAAATACCGGGCTCAACCATGAATACCAGATTGGACAAAGCAGCTACGCTGCCCAACGCCATTATTGGCGATTTGCCTGGTTCCCCTTTCAACTCCCCTTCCCTTAGCAGACGTGATCCCATCTCCTCCCCCGGCCGTCCCCTCCTTTCGCCCGGTGATGCACGGGCCTGCCTCATTGACTCTCTGGGGTCGCCTTCTCTATCGTCCCCATACCTCTCCCTCTTCCCTCAGTCTTCAGTCTCCCCCCTCCACTCTATCTGTGTGTCAGCAAACGCCCTACATATCCAAATTTAACTACACGCACATTGCTTCGCCCACAAAACTTTCGGTCCCTCAAATTCTAGCGCTAACCCCCCCCCCCCGGAGAATTATACAAGGAGCGAGGGAATGATACCAGCAGTGGGGAAGATGGATTGCAAAGTAGCAACACATACGACATACCCGATATTCTTCCTGATGAGGTAGAACATGCATTGAAGAAAATGAAGAATCGGAAAGTCCCGGGGGAAGATGAAGTTACTGTAGAGTTGTTAAAATTGGGAGGAAGAGACATAACACAAAAACTGGCAAGGCTCTTCACAAAGTGCATTAGAAAAGGTGTGATGCCTAAGCAGTGGAATAATGCAATCATAGTTTTGCTGCATAAGAAAGGAGATAAATCAGAAATTGGAAATTATAGACCAATTAGCTTGTTATCCCATATCTACAAGTTGTTCACAAGGGTCATTACTAACAGATTAGAAAGAATACTTGATGAGAATCAACCGAAAGAGCAAGCTGGCTTTAGGACAGGATTCTCAACTATGGATCACCTTCACGTAATATCACAGCTAATGGAGAAAGCAAATGAATATAAAACACCATTATGCCTGGCATTTGTGGATTATGAAAAGGCATTTGACTCCATACAGCATAAGGCAATGTTTGGGGCACTGGAAAGACAAGGCATAGATACTCCATATATTATGATTTTGAAGAAAATATATGAGAGTGCTACATCCTTTATTAGACTAGACAAAGACAGTAGGAAATTTAAAATCGAGAAAGGAGTTCGACAAGGAGACACAATATCTCCGAAGCTGTTTACTGCTGCCCTTGAGGAAGCTTTCAGAAGACCTGACTGGTCTCAGAAAGGAGTCAGTGTGAATGGAGAGTACCTAAACCATTTACGATTTGCAGATGACATTGTGGTCATAAGCCACGATCCCAAAGAATTAGAGGAAAATCTTAATCAGTTAAGTTATGCACAGTTAGTAAGGATTTTGGACTAAAGATGAATATGGCTAAAACAAAAGTAATGATGAACAAGTATGCCACGGAAAGGGAAATAATGATTGAAGGAGCAGTAATTGAAAAGGTGGAGTCATATACTTATCTGGGACAAGTTATTAGCTGTAATAATGATAAATGGCTGGAAGTCAAAAGAAGAATAAATTTTGGATGGATAGCATTCAGGAAATATAGTCACATACTGAAAAGGTGTGAAACGTAGTGGTGTGATACTGAGGTGTGATAGAGGTGTGATACTGAAGAGGTGTGTGGAGGTTCCCAGTTTGTCTGAAACGTAAAATAATGAATCAATGTATACTCCCCACCATGACTTATGGAAGTGAAACTTGGGCACTCATCAAAAGAATGGAAGAGAAGCTGAGAACTACACAGCGAAGAATGGAACGAATTATATTGGGAATCAGACTGTTAGATAAGAAGAGAAACACATGGATTAGGCAGCAAACTCAAGTAAAGGACATTCTTATAAAAACTAAAGAACTAAAATGGTCTTGGGCAGGACACATAGCTCAAAGACATGATGACAGATGGACTAAGAAAATAACAGAATGGTACCCAAGAGGAGCTAGAAGAAAACCTGGAAGACAAAAGCGGAGATGGATAGATGAAATTCATGAGTTTTTGGGTAGTAAATGGATGGCCAGTGCTCAAAACAGAAGGAACTGGAAAGTTGCTGGAGAGGCCTTCATCCTGCAGTGGATTGAAAATGGCTGATGATGATGAACCCACATCCACACCCACCAGAAAATGTTCACCAGCTGAAGATGGCGCTGACAGAGGAATGGACGATGTTACCGCAAGAACTTATTAACAACATTGTTCTAACTATGGACAGGCTGTGCAAAGCATGCATCGACATTAGGGGTGGCCATATCTCCTACTGAGGACCACCTCTTCCCTTTGTTCCATCTTTGGCAGTGATACATCTGTATCATGGCAGCCAGTGCTATTTTGCCATTTTTGAATAAAGTCCCTCTGTACCGTTTTGTTTCCGTTGTGTAGGTGTTGTTTCCTTCATCATTTCTGTACCTCACGAAGTTTCTTTGGTATACTTTTCCCATATCCAGGCCACTCCTATGAGTAGCTACAGGTGAAAACATGATTGGTCCTTAAATTTTGCACACCAGTGTACAATGTAAGCAACGCGGAGATGGGAAAACTCCTGGTGCCGTTTGACACTAAACACACTTTACACTTTACGGAAGTAGTTTCAGGGGACAGGAACCATTACAAGGAGAGCTAGCCAAGGTCACCGGAGGGATACGTCAACCAGAACAGACCGCTATCTGGCTCTAACAGCAATACCGAATTCTATCAACTTCATCAACTGTTTGTTGAGGTTGCTGCGGCCACAGGTGAAAACATTTCCAACCGGACTCTGTTAAGAAGGCTCGATTCAAGTGGACTGTACGCAAGGAAGCCAGTGGTTTGTATCTCGTTAACCATTGTAGTTTTGGTTTTAAGGTTTTTGAGTGTATATATGTAAATAGCTATGTTGCTAGCTCTTCACCATAGAACTTTGTAGTTTTTGTTTTAAGGTTTTAGTTTTTACACTGTAGGTTTGGTATTAAGGTTTTTGGTATATATGTAAATAGCTATATTGCTGGCTCTCCACCATAGAACTTTGTAGGTTTAGTTTTAAGGTTTTTAGGTGTTTAAAGCTGTGTTAAAATTGATCCACTATATGTTTCTTTTCCTGTAAACATTTTCAGACTTCTCTCTTATTACTCAGGGGATATCTTTTCTTTCTTCCCTTTGCTTTCTGTCCACTTTCCTTCCCTTTCATTTCCCATACTATTCCACCTAAATCCTATTTCCTTTCCTTGAATACCTTGGGGCTCCCCGGCTTGCCTGATAGCCCCAGTAAGAGTCTACTTTTTTGGTGGTTGATCCTGGCTGCCTCCACGTGGCTTGGGATGGGAGTCAGGGTGCGGGGGACCAGGTGTCCTCTGCCTCATGGCTGCGAAATGCCAGGTGCCGGCACTCAGCATTCAACACAACCCACACATACACTGTACATACCTACACATACACACACTTGCCGGCATTGGCGCTATGTCTTGTCAGATGCATCAGTGGCTTATAGGGGAAACCCTGGAGACCGCCATACAATACACAAATACTTTAAAATCCTATTAGCCCCCGGCGTAGGAAAACACCTCCGCCAAAGCCAGTGTCAGTCTAGTTATTTTGTGCTCCTACATTTACTTAAAATTCAAGTATAATTAAACAACGAAGTATAAAGTATTTGGGGTATTCTGAAAGCTAAAGATGTCATCTACACAACAGAGACAATTATTGGACCCGAATCTTTGAGGTAAATTTACTTTTGATAACTTTAGATTGACATAGTTATATGCTTTAGCAGTAGTGATCGGTAGCACTTGGAACATACCACTTAAAGTGAATACCAACCTAAAGCAGCTAAGTGGTTAATCCCTGCCTCAAGCAACGAGGCACCAACCCTCTGCCTTTTGTTCTCTGAGAAGAGAAAGTAGTTACAGTCGTTTACTGTATACTTGTTCGAGTTTCACAAGGTCAAGCTAAATGGGATTGTCCACGCATACAATATGGAAATCTATTTACAGAGCGCTTACGAATTCACCCCACTTGATCAGTGTTCATATAATTTTCGAAAACATTTAAGCCAGCCTGAAAAGTAAACAAAATCTTCTGCGATTCTCTAAAAGACTATAGTTGTGGAATCCTGAAAAATGGTATTGCCCTTTTTTCTGGAATTTTGCGCTGAACTAAAAACGTGTCAGATTCCGACGTTGAATATATGAACAGAGACCGCGCAGACGCTGGCAGACGCACTAGAAATGCTAATCTCCTTCATGAGAACGATGAAGCTATGAGAGAACTAAAGAGGCAAAAAAGCACGCGGAAAGCTAGAAGGACAAGACATAGATCTGGCACAGAGTCCCCCCCCTGTAAGGGATATACCTGGGGACCCACGTAGGGATACATCCAGCGGATCCGATACAGATAACACTGATGACAAGGAAGAACCACTACAGGGGACCCCAATTGACCAATTCTTAAAACTGCGCGACATCCTTGAGAAATATATGGCCAAGAAGACCAACAGAATCACTGCTGTCACTCGCACGGGCATTATTAGAATATGGTCGAAAATGGAGGGCATTGTTTACCATCTGCATACAGATAACGAGAAAATGTCGGCCAAATTAGACCTACTCACACAAGAATGGGAAAACAAAATGCTACAACGCCCCCGTTCTTTTGCCGAGGCGTTGAGGAATGGCACTTCATCGCTCAACGAAGAGGTCCCTGTGGAAAAAAATACTATCAGGAAATCTGACAAAAGAACAGATAAATCGCACGTTATCCTGTGAAACCCCCTGTAAAACCCACACAGGATACGCAACTAACAACTAGCGACGCAGTTAAGGATGTCTTAATTAGCAATCTCAAGGAGCACATGAAAACCCTAAAGATCAAAAGCATAAGAAAAACCAGGATGCCTGGTGTTATCATTGAAACGGATACTAGGGAGGAGGCACTCACTATACTAAAGAGTTCAGAAATCTCCAACATAGGATTGAAGGCGGAAACGCCAAAACGAAAAGGACCTTCCATTATCCTCTTCGGTCTGGACAAGAGTACTACTCCTCAAGAGCTAAAGGAGGAAATATACTACAAAAACCTTACCGCGCACACAGCAGAGGACGACGTTGATGCTGACATTATACCAAAACATATCACCAAGTCTAAGTCAGCTGCTACGTTAAACTGGGTAGTCGAACTTTCCCCCAGAGCGTGGAAGGTTATTAGCCAACACGAGAGAATCTACATCGGATGGGGGAGCCACCGATTCAAGGAGTACGTTCCAGTTCCCAAATGTTTCAGGTGTCTGCAATTTGGGCACACATCGCACACCTGCAACCAACGGGGTCCCAACGTGTGGTCACTGTACCCAGCAGGGACATGAGTTCAAAGACTGCCCTAAAAGGGAGGAACCAGCAGCTTGTGCAAACTGCAAGCGGTCTAAAATACCCCACCTGCACTCCGTCAGGGATGCAAACTGCCCTGTATATATAAAATTTAAGGGAATATACCAAGACAGAACCAATTCTGTCTTGGTATATTCCCTTATACCACCAACCACCAACACAGAAGAAGCTGAATTTCTTGCAGATTAATGCACAGCATGCCAGAGCAGTGGTTGAACAAATTAAATTAAAAACAGAGGAAGAAAATATTGACATAATTATGCTCCAGGAGCCTTATGCCTACAAGGGCAAGGTCACAGGTTATCCAGCTTCATACAAAATCATTCAAGGTACTACAGATGCACCACGGGCCGCAATCCTAGTCAGTAACACTGAAATCTCTGTAACTAAAGTAGCTCCACTTTGTACATCCTTTAGTGCCTGTGCTCAAGTTCTTACTGCCATGGGATCCTTACATCTGCTCTCACTCTATAGCAGACCTGGTGAAGACATCTCAATTGCGATCGCCATAATACAAACAGCACTTGACCTTCTCCCAGGGGGTAAGCTACTCATAGCCATGGACGCGAATTGTCCCTCCCCCCTGTGGCATAGTCAAACACCTGATCGTACGGTCACTCGAAATGGGGAGGAACTTGAAAACTTCATCCTTGCCTCCAGACTACAAGTACTCAACCGGCCTGGAAATCTCCCCACATACAGTAGCACCCTCTGGGAAAGTACCATCGACATCACCCTGACCACGCCGACTATTTCTGGAAAGTTCAGCAAGTGGAAGGTTAATGAAGCATGGACCACTTCTGACTACAGAGCAATCACCTATTCTCTTGGCCGCTCCGTGGATCGTATTCTCCCAATACCAAGGGAAGTAGTGCGATTCTGCACAAAGAAAGCTGACTGGCCACGCTTTCAAGCCGAACTTGTAAGAAGACTTCATGAAGATTCTTCACAACTGAATCACATCACCTCTGTGGACTGTGCAGTTTCCCTCTCCAAGACCATCAAAGAGGCCTGTGCTATGGCAATCCCCAAGAGAAGGCCCTTCAAAAACGCAGTCCCTTGGTGGAATGCTGAACTACAAGATATGAGGAAGAGAGTCCACCAAGCTCTTAAAACTTTTCAGAGAGCCCGAGCTCACCTCCCACCCTTGGAGGTCGAAGCCGCAAAAGACAGTTACCGATTCTTAAGGAACAGTTACAATACCATGATTAGACGCTGCAAAAAAGCCTCATGTCAGAATTTGGTCTCGATCACAGGAAATGATAACCCCTGGGGAGTTGTCTATCGTATCGTTGTGAACAAACTTCCTAGAGGTGAAGTCCTCAGTGCAACTGTAAAGCCTGATGGTTCTTCCACCTTCACGTGGGAGGACTCTGTCCATAACATGCTAAATGCCCTCTTTCCAACAGATGATGCACAGCTAACTGAAGAGCAACTACAGATTGTTACCGCTAACGATTCTTATACAATAGAAAATACTGAAGAACCATTTACAAATGACGATCTAAAAGCTGCACTGGACAAAACTAAAGAAAAAAAAACTCCTGGCAATGACCTCCTCGAGGTGGATGTTGTCAATAAATTTGAAACCTACTTCCCTAACACCATGCTCGCCACTTTCAACAGATGCCTAATGGAAGGCCACTTTCCTGCTATCTGGAAGGAGGCATGCCTTAAACTCATCTTGAAGAACCCAGACAAACCACCTGAAGAGCCAAAATCTTACAGGCCAATTGCTCTCTTGCCAGTCGTTGGCAAACTTCTAGAAAGGCTTCTCCTCAGCAGGTTGTCAAAATGCTACTCTAAAGAAAACCTCATTTCTCCACTTCAGTACGGTTTCAAAGCTGGTTGCAGCACTGAAGATGCTCTTCTTAAATTAATATCTACTGTTTCAAGCACTCAAGGCAAGTATGTGCTAGCCATCACAGTTGACTTTGCTGGAGCGTTTGATCGGCTGTGGTGGCCAAGTATTCTCAGAAGACTCCGACAAGCCAAAGCACCACTCAACCTTTATAGCTGTGTCAAGGAGTACCTGAGACACCGCACTGTCCATGTTAGTACCAGGTACAAGTCTGTCACTAGCCAGGTCTCCCGAGGTTGTCCCTGGTGCCTTTCTTTTGGTCCATCGTCCTAGACGAGTTCCTTGGGATGAACTTGGGGATGACTCAACCCCTTGCGTTTGCTGACGATTTGGTTTTGGTGGTGCATGGTGACACAAGAGCTGATTTAGAGGAGAGAGCAAATTGTGCACTAACTAAGCTCCAGGATTGGACAGCCATTCACCGACTAAAGATCTCGGGAGAGAAAACCAAATCTATATTGCTCAAGGGAACGCTCCAACTACGAAGACCACCGGTTATTAAAATTGACAACACCTCCATAAAATTATACCCAGAAATCAAGTATTTAGGAATCGTCTTAGATATGAAGCTAAATTTCCATCCTCACTTGAAATATATGTCACAGAAAATAAAAAAATACTCGGCCATGATCATCCGTATAAGCCGTGCAGACTGGGGCCTAAAGCGCCGGGCTCTGGCCCTCATTTATAATAGGGCCAGAGCCCGCTATTGTGCAAGCTATAGCAAGCTATTGTGCCAATAGCTTGCTATGGAGCCTCAGTATGGTGTACTAGGGCCTCCCTCGACCGAAATCGCCGTAAACTAGACTCCATACAGCGTTCTATGCTCCTTGCCGTAACAAGGGCACGCCGTACAGTAAGCACCCCAGCTCTGCAGATGCTAGCTGGATGTATACCCCTACACCTAGAGGTAATAAGAAGAGGATTATATCAACGATTGAAGAAGAGTATTCCCACCGAAACAGCAGGCATCACTCTTAACCTTGATAACAACCCCAAACAGGAAAGGAAGAGAATCTCTGAAATTATGTACAGGACCTGGCAAGAGACATGGGACACCACCAACAAAGGATTGATAACCAAAAAGTTCATTCCTTCTGTGAACCTCATCAGTCCAAAGCCTCCTCCCTGGTACTCACCAGGCCTCCATACTACATTTCTATTTACAGGCCACGGACCCTTTAAAGCGAAGCTAACATCCCTAGGCATAGAAGAAGATCCGCTGTGTCACTGCGGGGCTGAAGAAACGTGGGATCACGTTATGTATGATTGCCATGAATATGACGAGTTCCGGCTAAGGTTTGCCACTAAAATGCAAGGAAATCCCCGGAATTGTGAGCACCTGATTATAATGGACGAGCAGCGCTATGCCGCCTTTACAGAGTTTGCGCAGTCCGTCTTCACTGCTAGACGGGTTAGGCACCTAAACACCACCCATTGAAGATCAAAGTAAGAAACTTCCTGGATATGACAGTCCTCTCAGGAGAAGGGAAAAAATAAAACACTCCTTCCTTCCTTCGTCCCAGGAGTGACAGAACCTACACCAGCACAGCTCAGCTGCTGCCTTTAGGCCTCCCTAGCCACGCTCCATTGCGTGGTCCTTTGCCTCCACTCCCTGGCGGGAGGGGGAGTTCATCCCTGGTGTCCTCCCCCCCTTGCCACCCCTCTTTTTCACTCTGGTGGGGCATGGGCCTGCTCCACTGACTTGGGGTCATCTTCCCTATGGACCCCGTATCTCTGTCTTTTCCCCCCAGTCTTCAGTCTCCCTCCCCTTCTCTAACTTACAACTAGTGTCTGAATCAACTCCAAATTGTTTGAGCTCTACATCCAAAAACTTAACAACATAAAATCGCCCAACTAGTACTCCTTTTGTTTTTGGCTGACCCCTGTCTATAGCGTGTTTTTTTTTTTTTTTTTTTTTTTTTTTAAGGTCCTTGCCACTGAAATAAATAAATAAGATCTTTAATGTACAGTTCACCAGTACACGCAGGTACCACGACCATACAATACCCTTCACGGCACCATGCCAGGGGTTAACAAACGGCAGAGATAATAAAGGAATTGTAAAGATTAATTATAAGCAAATTATATAATAAAAAAAAAAAAAAAAGTACTCATAGCAGATAACATTGACTTGAAAGGAAAACTAATACAAAATAACAAAAATAACAAAAATAACAAATTGTGATAACAAAAGCTTTTCCTCAAGTCCAGTTTTCTGAGAGTCTCTTGCCCCGCCATAACGATCTGAGATCAGTTGGTAGTTCTGGAGACCACGTGCAGATCTAGGATGATCCGTCTATACTTTTTATCATCTATGATTTTAAATAAGTCAGCATCCAGGGATTGAACCAGGTGGAGCTTCTGATGAGGGAGGAACCGATCTTTCAAATGTAGTCTCGAAGGAAGAGCAAGAAGCTTGGGAGTGGAGCGGAGACCTGGTTGGGGAATCCGCCAGCACACGGTGTCCCAAACGTTGGGTGCTGAGACTCTCCCGGCAATCATTTTTACGGTGAAGATGAGTCTTCTCTCGTGCATTAATGCTGAAAACCTGGTTAAATTCAGCGCGTTGGCCATCGGTGTTGTGCGCTGCTGTGGTGGGTGGGTGGCAGGACCTGCCAGAGTAAATAGCTAAGTAGTGTACCTGGTCTGCCTCCACGGGGCGGAGTGGGGCAACGTTGGGTTCCTTTAGGGGCCCAGCGGCTAAATGACCAGATGAACAACGGTACACGACACTACACAAATACAAAATCCATATACTTTTAAACCTCTGGCATTGACAGTGTTCTGTTTCACACCCACAATGTATAGCACGCGGAGATGGGGGAAACCCCTGGTGCCGTTTGACACTAAACATACTCTACACTCTACACACACTCTAGCCCCCGGCGTATAGGGGAAACCCTGGAGGCTACAACAAAGTAAAAAAAAAAAAACCCCCCATTAACCCTAAACCACCGCAGAGATCGTCGAAACTGGTGCTATGACTTGGAGCCCTGACAAATGGGATACAGTTCTATACCCCGATGAGTCCAGGTATAGCTTACAAACAAATTCTAGACGTTATTTCATATGGAGACAAAGAAGAATGCGGTACGATCCCTCCAACGTCAGAAAAAGGGATATGGTGGAGGTGGTGTTCTCGTGTGGGGTGGAATAATGATTAACGACCCCACTGCTCTTCAGGCTTTTAAAAGGGGTACCGTAACTGCGCAGAGATACTGAGAACAGATCCTTGAACCCTATGTAAAGTTGCAACTTTTTAAGGGTGTGGTTTGCCCAGATTTTCTTTTCATGCACCACAACTCCATTACACATAGAACTCAAGTGGTGAAGGAATACCTTGAAACTGAAGATATCCAACGACTGCCGTAGCCAGCACGATCATCAGACTTAAATCCGATTGAACCTGTGTTGGACGCCCTTGGGCATCGCATTGCACGTAGACATCCAACTCTTCGGTCACTTGTTGAGCTAAGGTCTGCGCTGGTGGCAGAATCTTATAGGCACCCTTATATCGAGCATGATTCACCGCTGTCAGGCCCGTTTAACCGTTAGAGGGAATCATACGCCATACTGATGTCATGTGACCATATTTTCGAGCATCTTGTATTGAGTTCTGTAATGTGACCTTTTTGGCATTTCTTAGACAACTCCTATAAATGTCCCTTATACCTATCCGAAGCTTCTCGCTGTCTCCTCATTTCATCGTTATTCTGTGGTACACTATGCTAAACTTTGTTTCACTATACTAAATTTTGTTCGTCTTCATCGCAAGCTGCACGAGCTACACCACATTTTCTACGTGTTCTGTTAATTTTGTCAATCAGTGTAGTTCAATAGAAATTAGAAGTCCTTTGTTCTATTGAGGTATTATTTTCTGGCTTAACATATTTCTAAGAATGATTCGTTTTGTTGCTTCTACATCTGATAATCATATTAGGGATCACATTTCATCATCTTTTTATTTCATTTTTTTTTTTTTTTTTTTTTTTGTTATTTGGTTTTTAGGAGCATTAGCAACTAAGGCCATATTGCTCCGGGAATATGCGGTGGTCATTCCCTTGACCTTTCCGCATCCTCCGTATTTGGTGGTGACGGGCTCGAACCCCGATCTAATCAAGAAGCGTGTGCTACGCACTGCTGCTCCTTCCCACCTGGCTACGGAGGCACCTTATTTCATTTATTCCTTCCTTTATTTTTAATATCCTTATTTTGTCCAATATATTCAAGAGGAATGGACGATGGAGTGGACGATGAATGGCAGACAGAGGCGTTTTTGAATTATTCCGTACTGTATCTCAAAAAAAAAAAAAAAAAAAAAAAAGAAATTTTTTTTTCTTTTATGAAATGGGATATTTAAGGTTGCCGAAGCACATTTTTTAAAATATTAATAACTAAACTTATAAATAAATTAATGAATACAGGAAATTGTAGAATGCAGATGGTAGAAGTTTAATAAGCAGTATAAAAAAGAAATATGCACCAAAACAAATCTTTTAATCGTTTAATAACAAATCTTTTTCGCAAAATTTCCGTGGGAAAGGGAAAAGGATGGTTTTATTTCATAACACACACACACACACACACACAAGCAAAACAATGACTACTCTTATCTCCATATATAGTGACGGCACGGCAGTGCAATGGGTTCAAGGAAGGACCAGACAGAATTTGAACGGGGAATGATTTGCGGTGCTAGGAAGCAGAGGGCCAGCATCTCAGCAACCGCAAGTATTGTCGCTGTTTGAGGACTATACTCGTAGCACTTTCACTAAGGTGTGGTCTGAAGAGGGATATACAATCAGCAAACATACCGGGACTGGGAGACCATTACTGGCTGACAGTCGAGATGTACGACAGTTGGAAGGTGCGGGATTTTGTGCGTTTCAGCACTACAGGTGATAGTAAATAAATCTTTATTTGTCCTACCAAATTTAAAATATAGGTGTACATTGGTAAGTGACAAATTCCCTTCACGGCAGAAAATGTCAGGGGATTACCATAAAATGCGAATAAAAGAATGTCTAATATATACAAGAAAGGTTAAATATACACGAAAAGATGACATTTAAACTACATTACTCTTCACTACATTTCTGTCTAGAGTCCTGGCAATTGTAATACAAAAGTTCATTTTAACATCACATCCACTGATCAACTTGTGCGAGATATACATTATTCAATTGCGTACACACAGTTCTTGACAGAAATTCACACAACTACTAGGCAACAGTAGCCTCAGCGAGCCACACTGCGGTTTGTTTCCTGTATTTCGGATCTTCTATGAGCCTTAGTAGGTCAATTCCGATATGTGTTAGGCACTGAATTGATTCTAACGCACTGGCGGCTATAAACCTGTCGGCCATCTTCAGTCTGTTGGACTTCATTCTCAAGGATTTTGTGCCTCTTAATGCAGATGGCGGGATGTGCCACTCACAAAGCTGCCAGAAGCATGGTGATGATATCGTGGCAGTCATCATTTTGATTGTAGTTATTAATCGTTTCCAGGCAATGATGTCTGGTAAACGCTGCAGTTTAAGCTGTTCAGAGAGCTGCGTGGTCCTTAAGTGTTGCGAGAGGTGGTGCTTATGGTTTGCCCACTTCAGCAGCCAGAATTCACTCGCATATATTCTCCAAATGTGGACCTAGGCCAACACATTAGGCTGACACGAGCGCCAACACTTTTTCGGGCCCGATCTGCAGAGGCTCTGCACCACTACAGATGAACAAGGTGAATGGGCAAATGCCTAGGAGCTACCAGTGACACACACACACACACACACACACACACACACACACACACACACACACACACACACGCGCAAACAGTTCAAATGTGCTGTCCGGGACACCAGATGGCTCACGATATATATCTTTATTTGATCAGTGAACTCAGTGAAAACTTTACATGCATGCTTGATGCAATGCCCATAACAGCAAAAATGTTAGGGGTTTAACATAGAAAGGAACAAAATAGAAAAAAACAAAAAACAAGTTGCAAACACGTGAAAACAGTTATTTATTTATTTTTTTTCCACAATGACAACATACTGATCAAAGAAAAACAATGACAGTCACTCAGCTGAGCAGCTCCCTGATGATGCATCTTCCGTAGGCTTTGTCCTCAATGAATTTCTTGTAGTCAACATCCATCTCTTGGACGATTCCTCAATTAATGGAAGAGTACAAGCAGGGCGCACAGCGATACGTTTTCTAGTACACTATCCAGCGGATGCTCTTGTGGATAGGCTTGCCGCCGAGTATGCAATCTGTTCGTGTCCACCTTGATAGATAGTCATCGATATCTTCCCCTGCACTGGGCATGGGAATATCGTTCCTAAACATTGGACGACTGGAAAAGAGTCACAGGTCTGCCAAATGAAGGTTCCAGCTCCATCGTGCCGATGGACGTATTCGACAGCGAGCAGGTGAACATCTGCAACCAGACTGCACGGTTGAAGGAAAATAGGCCGGCGGTAGTGGTATCATGATTTGGAGGATGTTTTTGTGGACATTATTGGTCCCCCCTTCATCCCCAGTGAACACACCCTCATCGCCAGATCTTACCTCGGCATTGTTTCGGACAAAGTTTTGCCCTACATGGTGTTCGTATATCCAGATGACACCGCAGGGGCTCACATATGGCGAGCATGGGCTTGGCACACCCAGGGTCCTGAGCTGGGTATCATCATTCTTCTCTTTCCTTGATTTCCTTCTACTTCTTACTCTTGTTCGTTCTCTCTCTCTCACTCCTTTTCTCAGGGTAACTCAGAATTTTTTTTGGCTGGTGCAGCAAAAGCCTCAGGCTTCCTTGCACCATATGGCTAATGATAATAAAACAAGTCCTGCTTTGGGCAGGAATGGTTCGAGGATAATATCCAAGCACTTCTTGTGCTCCCCCGTCCGCCAAATTCACCCAATATCAACCTCATTGAACATTTGTGGGATGCGGTGGAATGCAGTATTAGCCAATGCCTCGCTCCATTGCCGAAATCCGGGACAACCTTCTTTCCAGCTGGTTAAGGATACCTGGGAAACCCTTCTGCCGTCTCGTGGAGTCGATGTCATGCCATACCAAGTGCTAGCGATTGTCACGGCGAAAGGCGGCCCAACACACTATTAAATAGGTAGTCGTAATGTTTTGGCTCGTTTGTGTGTGTTTTAATTTTACAATATTTTTAATAAAGAAGTTGGAGATCTGTGATTATAAGAAGAGTTGTTCAGTAAAGATCCATATAACCGCGTTTATGCATTTATTCAACTACGTTTATTCAAATGTAGAAACACTCTTTTTTCCCCTTTCTTTTATTTATTTATTATTTTTTTTTATTTTATTTTTTACCAATTAACTCGTAATCGGTATACCATCATGCAAATTTTGGTAACCGAACTGTTTATGTTTACAGAGCCTATAGCTAGGATCACCAGATAGCTAAGGCTAAAGCGAGGGACATCGAAGGCGAAAACGCCGGACAGTTACTGAGGGTCATATGCATTTAAAAAGGTTTGTTTTTTATTGCATCTTAACTTTTGTATCGCAGCATTTCGAGATTTATATAAACATTATGTTGACGCAGGAGTAATGCAATAACTAACTAAAAATATTTTGTCACAGTTATTAGGCTTTTGACTATCTTCTGTGAATTGTAAATTAGTGTTTTAGTATATCTGAACTTTCATAATTTCATTTATAATATTCTTCCATTATAAATGAATTCTTCCTGGTGGGCTTAGTTCGTTCATTCTGTATGCCGGTTTCTGAGGAAAATTTTGTATTATATTCTAGCCAATCGTCAGGAATAACTTCGCAAAGGGTCAGATCTTGGGATCTGCTTTTGAAGAATGACCTTTCTGCAAACGTGAACTAAAGACTTCAGCAATTGCTGTCGACTTTTGACAATTAAATTGAGCCCGAGGTTTTGGATAATTTATATGATCCAGCACTTCATTTAACTGTTTAACTGTCCACGAAGTAGCTAGTGAAGTTGGTATTTCTCCTTGGAAATGTCAGTCAATTTAAACACACGATTTGGCAATGCAACGCCTTTCAGCCAAATCTGTATTTGGCATCCTCACTGATAATCACAGAAAGCGATGATTTCTCGCATGTCAGGATTTTTGTCAACATACTGCTGCTGTTCCACACTCTTTCTTCCATTTTTACTAGTGACGAATCGTGAGCGTATGTATGGCTGTTACCTGAAAACAAAGACCCAGTCGTCTCAACGGAAGATTCCATCTTCTGCAAGCCCCAAAAAAAACAAAATAATGTCTATCAAATGTGAACATCATGCTAATCGTATTTTTTGACTCTCAGGGCATTCTTCATTATGAATTTATCGCGCATGGCCAAACAGTGAACTAGGAATACTACCAAATGGTTATACGGCGAGTGCGCGGTGCTGTTCGGAGGAAACGGCCAGAAAAGTGAGCTTCGTGGAGTTGGTGCTTGCACCATGACAACGCCCCTACACACTCGGTGATTTCCATTCAAGGTTTTCTTGCGAAGTACCCCACCATTGTGATCTTCCATCTGCCGTATTCATCGGATTTAGCTTGCTGTGATTTTTTTTTTCCCTCAAGCTTAAAGCCCATTTGAAAAGTCACAGATTTACAATCAGTGAGGAAATTATTCAGAGCGCGACACGGAAACTAAAACAGGAATTAGTTTCTAAAACACTAGAAATTAAGAGTTCTAAAACAGGTCTATCAGGAATACTTCCAGAAATTGATGCAGAAGCGTTGGAATCGGTATACACAATGTCAAGGAAACTTCACGGAGTTGGGGGAGACCCTCGGTGCCGCCAGACAATTAACACTAACACTATGTCAAGGAAACTACTTCGAAGAAGATACATTCGAATAGCGGGTAATCTTCATCATTTCCCAAGCATTAGTTGAGTCCCTGAACTCTTTGGTTACACCTTATTTTTCACAATGCACGTTACTTGATGATAAGAGACAGTCCGAATGCTATTCACTTAATAATCATGCATTTATAACTAAGAGAAACATAGTCAAGTGGACAGGCAACCAGAGTGGAGGTAGCTCTGAGTGCCCATGCCCACCATCTCATTAAGAACAGGCTCTCAATGTTTGGTGTAATTTGTATAAAAAATTCTATGTGAAAGAAAATGATCGTTGAAAAAACCTTTTCTGCTTCGTATCTGCTTTTAAATCACATTTAAGTAAGCGTACTGATAATTATCAATGTAATGTATGGAAGGAAGTAATGGATGCACTTTTCGGAAAGAAATTTCGGACATTTCAGAGAATTACGGAGGGCGGAAGAATCAAAACCCAGACATGTCCGGCTTTTACCGGACGTCTAATAAACCTACCTATATCAGACGGAAGTCTCACCAGACAAAGCTGAGTATAGATCTCTCATCCATATCCTGTTTCTCCAAGGATATGGGGGAGGAGAGACTGAACCAATTCATGAGGGAAAGAAAAAATAAAATTATTATTTTAACGGTGCCGGAACTTGTCACTCATATCCGTATTATATATTTGTTTGTAGAAGTGATCGAACGCCGATTTACATGTTGTGCGGGTAAAAACACCCGGTATAACTAACAGGGGAAACGTCTAATAAACCTACCCTCTGTCTGAGTTGGGGTAACTATAGGCTTGGTTGAAGAGGACTTGAGAAATTTCTGTAGTCGTCAACGAGGATAGAACCCAGACTATATGATGCCGATCGAGCTGGTACGGATGACGCAATTCATGTGGAGACAAGAGCAGTATATTTGAGGGATTATCTATGTACAATGTTGTCACAGGGTGCTATAGGTCACCATTTTGCAGACCAAGAATGATGTACCTAAGTCAGTAATTTGTACATAAAGTAATTACTGTAATTACTTTATGTACAATTACTTTTATTGGCTTGATTACAGACTAGCTTGTATCTAGCATAGGCTTCTGTGTCACCTGACAATTTATGTGCATACCATGCATTTTTCTTCCCTGCCACGAGTCTTAGTTCATATGACATCCATTTGGACCTAAACCTAGAGCACTATTTCCTAGTTGTAACAAAATGCCTAGTAGCTTCCAAAATTAATTCCTTGAATGCTTCCCATTTAGAATATGCTGTTGGTAACATCATCAGTTGGTCCCACTGTATAGAACCTAAAAAAAAAATCTCTGAGACCACTGTAGTCGCCTTTACGAAAGCAAAAAACCCTTCCCTTTACCCTTAATGGCAGTTACATCTTTAAGTAAATCCCACATCAGAGACTGTGATCACTGCCTCCTAGTGGTTCCTTTATCTGTAAATTCTTAATGCATGAATAATCACTGCTGATATCAGATCAAGAGTGTTACTCTTTCTTGGTGCCTCTCTAACTTGCTGCTGTAGAAAACAATCATCCAATAAATCACAAAAGCCTTGCTAGTGTGCGAGTGACCAAACCACAAGTTCCAGTCTATATCTGGGAAGTTAAAATCCCCCATTATAAGACACTGATTTTCTGGCTCACTGTATTTCTCTGTATAATTGTTCATTGTACTCAGAGTAATTAGGCCTATAACAAACTGCTACCCTCATTTTCCCTTTCCCAGTGTTTATGTCTCACCAAACTGACTCAACATTGCACTGTCCACCCATGTCAACTGGATGCACTTCCTTAGATTTTATGTTTCTTAACTAACAGCATAATCCCTCCTCCCTTCCTACCCTATCTGTACACATTGTACTTCCCAAATTCTAATTCTGCATCCCTTATATATGAGTGACACCACCTCTCTGATATTCCAACAATAACCGTCTTGGGCGTCTTAACTAGCACTATTGAAGTGAATAATGTAACTCTCACTGATGCCCTGCTACTTAGCCTAGCTATATTCTCGGGGAAATTTGAGAATTTCATATATACGATAAAAGCGAATGGCGCGTGTGGGGAAGTGGGAAATTCCTGCCGCTGTGTGGATTTGTTGAGATTCTGAACAAGTCATACAAGTCTCTTGACAGATGCTGTTCATTGTAGTTCACTTCACATATGTGTGACACTTTCCAAATGAAGTATATAATAAAAGTTATTTGATTTTTCACATGATGTATACATCTGCAATTTTATCTGAAAAGTATTAAAAGTCACTCAACATAACAACATTGCCTAACACTGCACAACGGTACAGGTACACTACCTGTACCGTTGTGCAGTGATTGGCCTTTAATCAGTACCATGCTAGTTCATAAAACATGTAGGAATCCATAAACGACAAATAATAATAAAACAAAATAAGTATTAAGAGTATTATCTCTAAGTTTGCTCTAATATTTAATAAAAGAAAATAAAAATGCTATTGTAATATTTATTTGCCTTTTTATTAATTTCGTACCAAAAAGGAATGCGGTCCGTGACGAGTTACTTTTTTTTTTTTTTTTTTTTCATGGGAACCGCAAAGAAAACTAATTTTGGAGTGTTTGTATAGGCGATTCAAGCGGGAACATTTGTGTTCATAATGCAGAAATTATAAGACATACAAAAACTGCTTGCAAAGAGGGAAATGAGAAGAAAGTGAGGAACTAGTTAATTCGGGAACTGGTAATCCTGCGCTCAACTCTAACACTAAGCCACGGAGTGAAAAAAAGCCTATAGAAGTTCCTCGCATCATTGACGGGATTCGAACCCGGGCCTTTTCCACCCGTTGTGGGTAGGACGGTGCGTTACCCGTGTAGAGGAACAGCATATCAACAGCCGGAGCCACCACGCCGCTACAAGATGCAGAATAAATCAAAAGTGCTCTCTAAATTCTGCTTTGATAAAGGTGAACCTTCGCCAAGCTGCTTGGAGTCCAGGTTAATGGACAACCGATACAATATGATGTGCAGCTGAGTCTCTAGTACCTCCGAAAGAAATATTATATTGGTGAAGTCTTGATAAATATTTAATTCCTGGACCAGTATTTTTATCATATTCAATGTCACTTAATTCCGTGGCCTATATTAACTAACTAGTTAAATTATCTTATTTTATTTATTTATTACTTGTTAGATTATATCTAGCTAAACTCAATTTACATGTGTTATTTCGCAATAACTTGTGAAACCTTGGCTCTCACAATGCGTTGTTATTGTTATATCAACATTTCAGTAAAAACTCTCTTTCTCTCTCTCTCTCTCTCTCTCTCCGTTTTGTAAAAAAAGTATACCAATGCTGATGAATTGTATAAAGAGTGTTTGATGTTGTGGTTACATTAAATCATAATTGTGAAAAATAATGACCATCTAACGTCTGATAACCTTACCTACCTTTAAAAAGAATTTAAAGTAGGTTTACACTAGCGCTATAAAATAAAAGTAAAGAACTACCTGTGAAAGACAAAGAAAAATATACTGTTTATGCAATATAACAATAATGCTAAGGTATGAAAAGATGTATGGAGTTTACATGTTAACTGTTTAAAATAATACTGCATATTACTGCGTGTAAGTCTACCACTGAAGCGGCAAAAAGCATCTAAATTTTTGCGATCGACTTACCCGCCGAGTATAAACTCTTCAACTTTAATTAAAGGAAAGTTCTTAGAGTTAGAATGACATCAACTAATGCCGATATATTTATAGTAGTATCGCTGACGATACCGCTATATTCGCCGAAAATATGGATAATCAATTGCTTTTGGACTGTATTAACAACAAATGTGATGATATGGGTTTAAGAATCAATGTCAACAAGACCAAATACATGACAGAGTAAATCTCCAGTAAGCCAAGTCGAGCAATTATTGAATGGAGCTCCAGTAGATAGAGTGACTCATTTTAAAATACCTTGGTAGTTGGCTAAATGCTAATCTAGATCCGGAAGCAGAAATAAAAGCAAGAATAGACGTTGTTAGAAACGAAACGCCTTTACAAAATGCAGAACAATGCTGTGTCACAAAACTCTACATTTGTCAATCAGACTGAAATTCGTTAGGTGCTATGGTCCACACGGAGTTGAAACTTGGACGCTGAAAACATCAAGCATGAACAAAATAGATGCCTTCGAAATGTGGATCTACAGACGCATGCAAAAAATATATTGTTTAGACAGAATCACCAACATTGAAGTCTTGACAAGAGTAGAAAGAAAACGTGAATTGTTGAGCTTAGTGACGAGAAGGAAAACTGCCTACCTGGGACACATCCTTAGAAACGTGAAACATAAATTGCTTCAAGTGATAATAGAGGGAAATAGAGGAGTAGGGAGAAGGAAACTTTCTCGGCTGAAAAAAACATCTTCAGTTGGACTGGTAGATCAGCTGAGGATCTTTTTCATCTCGCCCAAAACAGAGAGAGGTACAGCGTGGTGATCACCAATCTCCAGTAGGAGACGGCATCAAAAGAAGAAGAAGATACAAATATACACTGTCCAATCAAAACATTATGACTACCCCTGTGTTTTTGCAATCATCCATTCCTCCTTGCCTGGTTGCACACGTGTCACGGTGAGAATCGATAAATGTAATACTGCAGGCTCGTGGAATGCGGCCCATACGAAGTACTTGAACGACATGAACAAGGGACATGATCTGACGGACTTCGAAAAAGGGACGATTGTCTTGTACCAGTTGAAAGGTGGTAGAATTATGGAATCAGTGAATCTTTCGCAGTCACTGGGCCAATAGCGGGCATTCACGCCTCATCGATGGTCGTGGTGAATGTACGTTGTCCTGTCTTTTGCGAGCCGAAATATGGAAAACTGTAGAATAATTGACCATGGACTTTAATTCTGACTGTGATACGGAATGATTTCACAGACAAGCAGTCGCTGAATTACATTCTAATGAATGCCCAGATATAGATATAATTGAAAGCATTACAATTGTCAGATTTCATGATCTGTTCCCCAACAATCTTTTAATTATGTTTAATAACTCTGCCCTTTTCCTGTGCTTGGCAATGTGGCACCATTTTTTCTTCGGTTGATTGTCTTACATAAATTTTTCGCTTGGATCCAAAAATTTAAAATTTGGATTTATCCATCCACAGCAATTTCGAATCCCGTCGATGACGCGAGGAGCTCTAATGGGATTTTTTTTTCACTCCGTGGCTGAGTTAGTCACTCTCAGGCATAGATAGCAAGGTTTTCTCCTCCGGCAACTCGGGTTTTTCGACCAGAAAAACAGGCAAATCAACCATAGAACACGCAATTTACGGACATAATACACAATGCACGGCAGATGAATTTAATTATTCGGATGGCCTAAAATAATAGTTTGGTTGTTTTTTTTAATCCATCTACAGTACGTTTTTTCACAGTGGTATCGTCACCGTCCTCCCCACACCACGTAGAAAAGGGCCAGATTCAAATCCCGTCGATATTGTGAGGAACTTTAGTGCGCTTTTTTCACTCCATGACTGAATTAGTCGGTCTCAAGCGTAGATAGCCAGGTTTTTATCCCCAGAAACTGCGCTTTTTTCTTTCACAAAAGCAGGCAAATCGATCAGAGAACACACGCAATTTACAGACACAAATACGGGTTTATGTAATAAATTACGGGTAACTGATTACATAAACCCGTATTTTATCCATATTCCATATTATATCCTGATATAATAATAATGTCTATTTTTGATGGCTCTTAGCCCAAGCCAACCTTCTCTTTCGATTTTACGGTTTTAATAAGGGATTTCGGACCGCTACACTACTATGAAGTCCTGCCTGTTAAGACGAATTTTACAGTCGGTGTAGACACACGGGAGTCTCTCTGTTCCTATTGAACTCAGCTCGGATTTCAGGTGCAGTAAGTCGTCGATTGGGTTTAGAAATCAGTGCTATGGTCTTATCTTGTGCTTCCGTTGTTAGGCCTGGTGGTTCTGTATGCCAGTTTCCTTTAATTGTTGAATGTTAATTTACACTCTTTTAAATGAGACACCTAGTGTCTTGCCAACTTCTCATGGAGCCCTCGTGGGTAGCACAGTTGGTAGGCTCACCGTCCTCCCCACACTGTGTGGAAAAGAATCCGGTCGATGACGGAAGTAAATTTTATGGGCTTTTTTCATAACGTGGCTGAGTTAGTCGGTCTCAAGGGAGGGTAGCATGGTTTTTTCTCCAGGAAACTCGAAAAATCCGAATTTCCTGGAGAAAAAACCTGTCTCCCTTTGATCCTCCTTTGTGGATTGGGGTCACATTTGCACATCTCCAGTCCATGGTTACCTCCCCTGAGTCCAAGGAAGCTCTCAAAATTATGGCTAAGGGTTTGCTTTCTTCCTTTTCTGCCTCCTTTAATATAACTGGATAGATTCTATCCACCCGAGTTGCCTTTCTTATGTTTATCTTCAACAATTTCTCCTCCACTTTACTCTCAGTTATTACAAGATTATCTAGCTTACTGCCATTATTAATTAACCAAATCTGCTACGGAAATATAGATTTGTATATCTTGGAGAAAATAAGCACTTCAACCTGCGTTGAGTTGCTAATTTCTTAATGGACTATAGATTATTCTCATCTTTAAGAAATTAAAGATTTTACACGCTATCTAGGTTGAAGTGTTTATTTTCTCGTTATTCTACATTTTTATTTACCCACGAATCATGTCACCCAAAGAACAACTTGGTATAACTTTATTTTTTCCATATTCTTCTTTATGTTGAAGTAATTTTGTCTCTAGATTTGATGGGAGAAAACGGCAGCCTAACTAAATACATAGATGAAATTGGGCTGTGTAGGTGGCTCATCGTAAGGTCATCTTAATTCTTGACTATAGGGGGAAGCACTGTATGTGTTGGTTTGTTTCATGTATGTAAGCGTTGTCTAGTTTTGCGAACTTCTGATTACGGTATTTGAAAATCGGCAGGATAGTTTTCTTATTTGTAAGTCATTATGCCCGCTCCAAAATATTCTTTGAAATATATTGCTGCAGGAGTTACTACCGATTGCGAAAAACTCTTGCAGAACTTTGTAGCTCTTAACAGCGTTCGCTTTGGTGAATTCGCAAAAGTATGGCGAGAGCTTGGATTTTCTCTAATATACATGGGTAGAGAAATTGAGCGAGAACTGAAAGAATTCACTGAGGAATTTTTTCGAATAATTTTAAGATATTTTATTCCTTCTAATAGCTTTCAGCTGAAAGTAGGAGCTTTGTATCTTATTTATAGTGCATACTTAAAGCAACCCTGTTTCCCAAAAGTTAAAATAAGGATAAAACGTGAGCAGTGGGAGGAAATTAAGTCGCTTTTAGAGGTAGCCATAAAAGAAGAGCATTTAGATATGTGTTATGTTATTCGTTATTTGCAGCTATCCAAGGCATTTTTTTATGTTGCTCAGACTACCTTCTTGGGACCTCGAACAGCAGTGTTAGGAGACTTTGAAATGACTGGTTCAAATACACGTGAACTTCTCTTACCACTGAGTGCATTTCTCGAATCATCATCATACCTAGAACAGTTGTCAGCACTTCATGAGGTATACAAAAAACTTAAAATTAGTCAAGATGTAGACAATATTCGAAATTTAGATATGGTGGATGGTACTATTACATATGACTTTTTGCAGAATATTAAAAAACTTCAGAACTCTTATAGCAATGATCCAGCCATTCGAGGTAAGGAGGGAGAAGAGGAATTGGATAAACCAGGTACAAGTCTTGGCAAAAGGCGTGCACTTCTTAGGGAACAACAGTTTTCAAGTCAAGCTCCAGTAATTCGTTCTCGCCGTCATCGAAATGTGCAGCTCAGTGACAGTGCTAGTGGACCAGACACAGGAAGAAGCTCATCTAAAAGCCCCGAAAAGAAGAAAAGAAAAGGTAGAAGACCAAAAGTTTTAACAAAAATTGAAGAAACAGAACCATCAGCGAAGATTGAACTTAAACGGAAAAGAGGTCCTAGAGGACGGAAAAAAGGAGTAGTTGATCTGTCAGCAGAGAGTGATTAAACATTAGCATATGTTTTTCTTTCTTTTTTTAAATTTTATATTCCCCATGCGACAATTTAGACTGATGCTACACTGAAGGAAAGTTATGTAAAGAGATTCTTTAATATGCATATGGAGTCGTAATACTAAGAGTACATATGAACCTTAAATAAAGATCTTATTTCACTTAAATGACTGAAGCAGTTATTTCTTCCTAAATATTAATTTGTGCATAACAAAATGTATAAGCACAAGTTAACGTAACCCAGCTGGTATGGTAATATAGCTGGTAAGATATATAAGTTGCTGCTTTGCATATGGATTCGCAAAAAAAACAAAACAACCAAATTTATAATTATAGTAGTTCACACTGTTAGTCATTTGCACAAATGCATGAATTATTTATTTCATATTTAAAAATTATCTTGTTAAATTCTGCTAATATCATAAACCCAATTCCTGGTTGAGACTTTTGAATGATATATAATTTATTTTTGTAGTTACAAAACTCAAGCCCAATATTGTGAACAAATGTGCATTCAAGAATAGTTTTGATAATGTATAATAGATTGTAATATATAAAAATTTAGGACACTTCATAAACACAACCCATGGTGAAGTGAAAAACGTGCTCTCACTAGACCAGATAACGAAGGTAGAGCTTCCGCTGTTTGTGACACAGAGATTACCATCACAACATCAATAATTCAAACTACAGTAAACCCTTTAATATCCATCATATTTTACAAAAAAAAATCATTTTAAAATCTGGAAATATTAAGAATGCAATCTGGTATTCAATGATTATACAGTAAACTCGATTTTCCGGGATAGATTTTTAAAAAAAAATCCCGGTTAATCCAAAATTACAGTGTCTCCAATATACGTAAGAGATATCCTTATATGCCAAAATTGCAAAAACTACGTAATATCCTCAGAAGAATGAAAAAAAATAGTTATATATTTTTAATTAGTTCAATTAAAAGCTTTATTTGGGGACAGTGGTGATGTAGCCAGAATGGCACATAAAAGGAACAAAAAATGCATGTTATTGTACTGTATAAGTTAAACTCAATGCAACACGGCCTCATAGATTTAAGAGTATAAATAATCTATATAATATTGGTGAATACACCATAGATCACTCTTAAAGGCAATAACTACTTTTGTAGTGTAAAAGGGCATCATTTTATCTGTATCTCATATTGTGCTCCTCCTTCACAATGAGTTGCCATGTATTGCACTACCTCGAATAAGTAACGGTTCACTAAAAGAGAAGACTATTGTTACTTATTCTCAGTGGGCACCACCACCTCAAGGCTTGTTGGCCTTTCATCGGTGGGTGGGCAGGTACCCTGGTATTGCAAACGTGACAATCCAGTTGTGAAGCCTGGTCTGAAACGGTGCTGTCTAGGTGGTGGTGCCCACTGAGAATAAGTAACAATAGTCTTCTCTTTTAGTGAAGTGTTACTTATTTGAGATAGTGCAATACATGGCAACTCATTGTGAAGGAGGAGCACAATATGAGATACAGATAAAATGATGCCCTTTTACACTACAAATGTAGTTTTTTGCCTTTAAGAGTGTATTCACACCAATATTATATAGGTTATTGTACTGTAAAAACATATGTATTTCGTGGCCCTGGTTATTATAGTTGACTTCATTGGTGCTGATTGCTTCACCACTTCTCGTATTCTGTCTTTCTCCTTTATGTTCACCGTTGCTACTGACAAAGTCTAAATTCCTCGCGATACTTGTTAATGTTTGGCCATTTTCACATATCCTTATTATTTTAATTTTCTGATCCAACTTGATTGCTTTCCTTTTCTTGATAGATTTACTAGTACTGCTGTCACTTATTCTCTTAGTCGGCACCATGATAACAGTCAAAATTAAATTTTCTGGAAAGAACTTCACAGGGTTAAGGCGGAAACTCACTACTGTATTATCACCTCATGCGAGCTCACATTTAACTAAAGCTAATTTCTGGAGGTCTCTGCCATAAAACAATAAAAACAATTTGCACTTTCCGGGTTATTGGGCTTTTCTGTTAGTGCAATCTATTATAAACGGGTAGTAAACTTGATCTTATTGCATTTGTGATGATGCCGAAAGCTGGAATTCTGTGGGTTTTTACATTATTATGGTGAAATGTGTGTCCCCCTTCACTGAAATCTTCAGTTATATAAAAAAAATATAAATAACGTAACATAAGTCTGAAGCTACGTAAGTCGGAGACTTATTGTATCGAAAAATGTTCAGCAACCTACGTAAAAAGTATGGCGATAGATAAAAAATGAAAAAACTTACCACACACTACCGCATGTCCAATATGATGCTTCCCTTTATTTTTTACGATGTCACATATGGTTTGGTCACCAACATATAAAAAATATATATATGTTGGTGAAAAAAATATAATATATTTGTAAAAATATATAAAATATATTTTTTTAGATTTAACAGATGCACCGATTTCAAACTTTTGAATAATTTCAAGTTTTTGTTTAATTGAAAGCACAACTCTTGCATTTGCCCATCATTTTCGTGATTTCTAAACAAAAAAAAAAAAAAAAAAAATAGTTACTATAATAAAAAAAAATCTGACATCCCTGACATAAATAACGAAACAAAATTTGTCCTTTTGTGGTGCGACAGAACAATCGACGCGACGCACTAAAACAAACTAAACATTTGGTCTCTCTTTTTTTTTTTTGAGTGGTGGGGGTTGTAAGATAATAGGCACACTAATCTCCTAATGATGACTTATAATGCCACTTCTTGTCGTTTTTTTAGAGAGAAAGAGAATCTTTATTGCAACATCTGATTGTAACTGGTTACAAGGTTAAGTATTGCAACTTTCCCTTCACAGCAAAAAGGCCAGGGTTTTACAAATAAAAAGCGTTACAAAAACATTAAATACTATAAGACATTAAAAAAACAAAACCAAGATGACATTAAATTATATAGGGATGAAACAAAATGAAAAATTTGCAACTTGCAAAACATCAGTTTATACTTATTACTTGAATTTTCTGATTTCTGGTTGATTTTTTTTTTTTTTAATTTGGAGTCTTTAAGTGTCCCGGTTAATGCGATCCCTGTAAATCAAGAGTCTGCTGTATTTGTTTTTAAGAATCCATGCAAAAAAGATGACATTTATCTTTTTATAAGATGGTAGCAGTGCTACCATCTTATAGGTTATAAGTTATGTAAACCCCAGGGGCTCACATCTGGTGAGTATGGGCTTGGCATACCCAGGGTCCTTAGCTGGATATCATCATTCTTCTCTTTCTTGGTGATTCCCTTTTATTTCTCTCTCTCTTTCTCTCAGGGTAACATTTTTTTTTTTTTTTTGGCTGGTGAAGCATAAGCCTTAGGCTTCCTTGTACTATATGGCTAATAATAATAAAGACCTTATAAGATGCTAGCATTTTATAGTCTTTAAATTTTACTGGTTGCAAAAAGTTTAAACTACATAGATAACCTAATGGTACTGATTATCACATAGAACAAAACTTGACTTGCAGTGAGTTTCCCATGTATTTCTCAACAAAATATTAATTGGCCAATATTAATTGTCAAAGATGAGACACTGCTATAACAGTGTTTTAGGACCATTTGGTATCTCATCAGATGGGAAATGATCTTTAGTGGCAAAGAAGTTCACTGCCATGCAGTAAATTGGAGTTTTCAAAGTTGTATTATAGCTAAAACTATCTGTTTTGTCTTAGTGTTGTCACTGGAGACCACCTACTATTTGATGAGGGACTAGTTAGTCCTGAAACAGACTGTTATAAGTCTCGTCTTTTAACCAAATGTCAAATTTTTGACAAGCCCATCTATAGTGGTGCAATACTAAGACAAATCATTAAAAAGACAAGTTTGTTCTGCTGTGAGACTTAAGACCATTGCACTGTCTATGGAGTTTAAATCCTGCTAGCCACAAAAATCAGATGACAAGACAAGGTAGCCCTGTAAACATAATTTCTCTGAGGCTATATTATAACCTTGAATTTCTCTCTTTTAATACTATCTCTTATTCAGTATACCTTCATAATGTACATTGCAGAACTGTTCTTGCAAATTAGATTTTTGTGGCAGGTCATATAGTACTCTGAGCTTATGACTTTGACATCACTTTAGGACAGCTAAGAACAAAGAGAGATTGAGATTGAAAATGTTCATAACTGGAAAAATGTATGCTTCATTAAAATTATAGTTAAATCACTTACATAAAACAGACTTCCTTACATGCACTAAACAATAGATTTTATTCCACACAAATCAATTTTTTTTTTATTGCCATTACAGCTGGTCATACTATTTGTCAATATATGACTAAATCAGGGAGAAAAACAACAGGTGGCTTAGAATCACTCACTTGGCTTTCCACTGCACACTAACATGGAAGAGAAGGCCCAGAAAAGAAGACCTTGACTACTTGTTGCTGTATAATGGATCAAAACCAAAACTTAGTGATCTTTGTTATTATGTGGAAGAAATTGGCTGAATTTCATCACGATATATTATTAAAAGCAAATGTTGTATAGACTGGCAAAGATTGCCTCATTACAATAATTATTCCTCAAGTAGAACAGTTTTTTCTTATCCTCAATTGCAACAGTATTTTTTCTCTGAAGCACATCAGTTGTTATTCTGACACGTATATATATTTATTATATTTATTGTCATTTGTTCCTGTTTATCAAATTGAACGGTTATTTAAATTTTATTTTAGCACTAATACTATATTTTAGTCAACATAAAGGTTTACCAATGGAAATAAGTTCAGTTCTTAATATTTATTGAAATGTGTTCCTTTAAAACATGAGTAATTTGTTCAATTACTCACTTCCACAACATTAGATGGAAGTTTGTTCCAACAATAAACTACCAACTGGCTGAAGGCAAATTTCCACACAGCTATCCTGCTTCCTCAGTTTGAATTTGTGCCACTTCATTTGCAGTGTGAGAAAGAGGAAGAATGCCAATCTGATCTTGCAGGTATCTAGCCTTCAGATATGCTGCAATTTGCAGAACTAAAGCCTTTCCTGGTTAGCAGTTACTGCATCATAGTATCCAATCAGATTGGTCAGACAAGATCTGTCTGACTTGATTTTCAAAAATCTGTGCTGTGATTGCAACGTGACTGTATTCCTGCCAATGACTTGACAATTTTCCCTGGAAAAGTCAAGTAACAGGTCTGTAATTGTTCATATCGCCTTAGATCCCCTTTATGAATTGAGAATACACTCCTCATCTCCAGTCCTCAGAGAACTTGCTTGAATTCAATGATGCTCTCTCATAATTATGACTAAAAGGTTTGCTTACCTATTTTGCTGCCTTCCATAATATAGTTGGATAGATCCCATCTATCCCAGATGTATTTTTTTTTTTTTTTTTTTTGCTTAGCCCTAAAAGTTTCCCTTCCACTTTCCTCTCAGTTATCACAAAATCATTTAGCTCCCTGTAAGAGCTAATACACTTCTGGCATACTCATCACTAAAATACTCCTTTTGTGATTGTAGATGCAAAATATCTATTCAGTTTGTCAGCAGCTTAGGCAGGATCATCAACAGTTAAATCATTCCTATCTAGTGGACCAATGTGATTCATCCCTTTTCTTTTAGTGTTTACATAAGTAAAGAAGTCTTTGCTCTGATTACTAGAGCAAAGACTTCTTTAGAAAAGCAGAGTTCTTGTAATCTGCCTTAGCTTGCCTAATCTCCTTTTGATTTAATTGCAGACTGGTTTATAGCTATTGTGGGTATGCATCTCATGTATTTTTGTGTATTTTATATGCATCTCATGTATTTTTCTTCTCTACCACTAGTCTCAGCAGTTAATTCAACATATATACTTGGATTTCAGGAAAGCTTTTGACACTGTTGTGCAGAAGACTACTGTACAAATTGGAGTGGAATGATATTAAGGGTAAGTTGCTACAATGGATAAAAGGGTGGTAATCAATGACCGCTGCTGTTCGTCGACTAATGTTATTAGTGGAGTCCCACAGGGTTTGGTGTTGGGCCCACTATTGTTTTGTATATTTATCAATTATATTGATGAAGGTATATCAGGCTTAGTGTCGAAGTTTTCAGATGATACAAAGGTTGGCAGGGTTATTAATGACAGTAATGGCAGTGTGCTACTGCAACAGGATCTAGACAATTTGGGCAGATGGGCTAAGAAGTGGCAACTGAAGTTCAACATTGACAAATGCAAAATACTGCATATGGTTAGAAGTAACCCCAGAGGAACATACCAACTGTGTGGTACTACACTTAGGGTGGTAGAAAATGAAAAATAGGAGTAATTGTGCAGTCAGATATGAAGTTTTCTGAGCAATGCAGACAGACTGCAAGAGCAGGTCATGGGGTTTTGTCAATGATATACAGGAATTTTGCTAGCAGGGAAAAGGTGATTATCCCTTCGTATAAGGCAATGGTCAGGCTACGCCTTGAGTACTTCGTACAGGTCTGGAGGCCTCATTTAAGGAAGGATGTAGATTTGCTTGAGCGTGTACAGAGAAGGGCAACAAGATTGGTGAGGGGAATGAAGGGATCCTCTTACCAAGAGAGGCTAAGTTCTGCTAATTGCAGCTGCTGAAGACTAGGCACCTGCGAGGTGATCTGATTGAGGCATATACGGCCTTGAATGGGTTGAGCACCCTGAATTCTGATGGGATTTTTCTACTTGCTCAGATTACGAACCTAAGGGGGCATAAATTCAAATTGCGGAAAGACAGTTGTAGAATAGATGTGCGGAAATTTTCCTTTAGCCAGCAGGTGGTTAATTGGAACAAACTTCCATCTGTCGCAGAAGTTGATAGCTTAATTAAATTCAAGGAGGAACTGGACAATTTATTTATTATTTTTTTTTCGCTGATGCTACATAAGCTCATATGCTTTCTTTCTTGCATAACATGCCTCTATTACAATTATGTCCAGTAAGGTCTAAACCTAGAAAAGCTAGTAGCTTCTACAATTACTTCCCTGAATGGTTCCCATTTAGAATTTGCTGTTGGTAACATCCTCATTTGGTTTCACTGAATAGTTAAAAATTTTATGAGACCATTGTAGTCACCTTTACTTTATTAAAATAATATCCCTTCCCTTTGACAGTAGTTACATCTTTAAGTAAATCCCACATCAGCACACTTTGATCATTACCACCTAGTGGTTCCTTTATTTACAGATTCTTAATGTATGAAGAGTCACTGATGATAATCAGATCAAGAGTGTTGTTTCCTTTCTTTACCTCTATTAATATGCTAGTGTAGAGAACAGTCATCCAGTAAATTGACAAAAGTCTTATTACTGTATGAGTGAGTATAGTTTGTTATACTTATCACAGTCATTTGGTCTATAACACAACAATGATACTCTCATTTTTGTTTTCACATTGCTTATGTCAAACTAAACTGACTCAACATTGTACTGATCACCCATGTCAAATGGTTGCACTGCCTTAGATTTTATATGCTTCTTAACTGAGCATAACTCCACTTCCCCCTTTTCCCCCATTCACTATACTGTTGGAATAAATTATTTTAAAAACAATCAAATTATTAAAGAAACAGGTGGTGAGAGTCACAGGTCTAATTTAGGTCTAGTGTAATATTTAAAACACATAAAATCCAAGGAAGTGAAGCCAGTCGACATCGATGGACAGGGCAGTGTCGAGTCAGTTTGGTGTGACATAAGCACGGGTAAATCAAAATTGAGAGTAGGAGTGTGCTATAGGCCTAATGACTCTGATGAGTATAATAAGATACTGTGCAGGGAAATAGAATGGGCCAGTAAATCAGAGTCTTATAATGGGGGATTTTAATTTCCCAGATATTGACTGGAATTTGTGGGTTGGTCACTCACACACTGGCAAGGCTATTGTGGATTTATTGGATGATTGTTTTCTACACCAGCATGTTCGGGAGGCAACTAGAGGCAGTAATACTCTTTATCTGATTATCAGTAGTGATTCTTCATGCATTAAGAATCTGCAGATAAAAGAACCACTAGGTGGCAGTGATCACAGTGTGTTGAAGCGGGATTTACTCAAGGAGGTAACTACCATCAGAGGTAAAGGGAAGGGTTTTTGCTTTCGTAAAGGCGACTATGATGGGCTGAGACAGTATTTAAATTCTATACAGTGGGACCAACTGATGATGTTACCAACAGCAAATTCAAAATGGGAAGCATTCAAGGAACTAATCTTGGAAGCTACCAGGCTTTACATACCAACCAAGATGTTCAAGGTTCAGGCCTAAATGGTTGTCAGATGAACTAATGAGACATATGGCAGAGAAGAAAAATGCATGGGATACATACAAATTAATGGGTGACATGGAAGCCTATGATAGATATAAGTTGGTCTGTAACCAAGTCACAAAGGAGATTAGGCAGGCAAAGGCAGATTATGAGAAATCCTTGGCAAAGGATGCAAAGAAAAACAGAAAAGAGTTCTTTACCTATTTAAACTCAAGAAGGAAAGGGATGAATCAGATTGGTCCACTGGATGTTGATGGTTCAACAGTTGAGGATCCTGCTCATGTGGCTAACAATCTAAACGAGTATTTTGCATCTACATTCACACATGAGGAGTTATTCAGGAAGGGGAATGTCGTAGGTGAAGTAAACATTGGCAGTGAGCTAGATGATTTTCTAATAACTGAGAGGAAAGTGGAGGAGAAATTGTTGAGGATAAACATAAAAAAGGCACCTGGGGTGGATGGGATCTATCCAGTTATATTAAAGGAGGCAGCAAAGGAAGTAAGCAAACCCCTAGCCATAATTATGAGAGCTTCTTTGGACTCAGGGGAGGTACCCATAGACTGGAGATGTGCAAATGTAACCCCAATTCACAAAGGAGGATCAAAGGCTTACACAAGTAATTATAGACCTGTTAGTTTAACTTCGGTTCCAGGAAAATTAATGGAGGCACTGGTTAAAGAAGCACTGCAGGATCATCTGAATAAGAATTCAGTTATAGCACAGACACAGCATGGTTTTGTTAAGGGTAGGTCTTGTCTGACCAATTTGATTGGATACTATGATGTTGTCACAAAAGAACTGGATGCAGGGAATAATTTGATATTATATACTTGGATCTTAGAAAGGCTTTTGATACTGTTGCACATGGAAGACTGCTGCACAAATTGGAGCAGTGTGGCATTGGAGGCAAATTGCTGCTATGGATAAAGGGGTGGTTGAGGGGAAGAAGACAGAGATTGGTAATCAATGGACACTGCTCAACGTGGTCTGATGTTATTAGTGGAGTTCCTCAGGGTTCAGTGTTGGGTCCATTGTTGTTTGCTGTATTTTGCAGTTTGCATCCCAAGTTTGCAGACGATACAAAGGTTGGCAGGGTTGTTAAGGACAACCCTGCCAACACATAAAATCCAAGGAACAAATGATGCTGTGCTGCTGCAACAGGATCTGGAAAGGTTGAGCAGATGGGCAGAGAGGTGGCAAATGAAGTTTAACATTGACAAATGTAAAGTACTACATATGGGAAGCAGTAACCCCAGTGTAATGTATCAACTGTGTGGTACTACGCTGACAGTGGTAGAGAATGAAAAGGACCTGGGGGTAATTGTGCAGGCAGATATGAAGTTCTCTGAGCAGTGCAGACGAGCTGCAAGAGTAGCTCATGGTTTCTTGTCAATGATATACAGGAATTTTTCTAGCAGGGATAGGGATGTGATTATTCCCTTGTATTAGGCATTGGTCAGGCCACACCTTGAGTACTGTATACAGGTCTGGAGGCCTCATTTCAAGAAGGATGTAGAGCTGCTGGAACGAGTACAGAGAAGGGCAACAAGATTAGTGAATGGAACAAAGGGTTGCTTTTACGAAGAAAAGCTTAAGTTTTGCAAATTACAGAGTCTGGAGACTAGGCATCGGCGAGGTGATCTGATAGAGATGTATAAGGCTTTGAATGGCTTGAGCATGCTCGATGCTGATGGGATTCTTCCTCTTGCTCAGAATAATCACCTGAGAGGGCATAAATTCAAATTGAGGAAGGACGGATGTCGGATAGATGTGCGGAAATTTGCCTTTAGCCAGCGGGCAGTTGGTTTGTGGAATAGACTTCCATCACTTGTTGTTGAAGTTGATAGCCTAAACAAATTTAAGGCTCAGCTGGACAGGTATTTCGAACGAACGGAGGGGTGAAATGGGAGTAGTGGTTGTGCTTTTTTTTTTTTGGCTGATGCTGAATAAGCTTGCTTTCTTGCATCATATGCCTCTACTAATGCTAATGCTAATTTCTGTATACAGGGTGTCTGAAAAAAAAACCCTTTGTTATTAGAAAAGTCTATATGAAATAAAAGATATAGTTTTCACCATTACAAAAAAAAAAAAAAAAAAAAAACTCAAAAAGTTTGTTTTCCATGTATTTAATAGATCACTGGTTCAAAGAGAGCAATACAGTAGGCCATAAAACAAAATGGTTACTGTTCCAGCTCATTGTGTTTTGTGGCATACTGATACAAATTTATTAATTCACCAGATTCATGTGGCCGTAATGCACCTCCCAAGGTTTTTGTTTAGGAGCATTCTACAAAGTGTTTCAGCCTTTTATGCACAAATGGAAAAGGTTATGGACAAGAAAAATTGAAGTTTATGGCATGATAAAGGTAGTGGATGACCTTGAACATCTGTTGAAGTTCAGACAATCATTGATAATACATTCCATCGAAGCCCAAGAAAGTCAATTTGATGTGCTTCACAAGGTTCAAATTCCAAAATCAACAGTACATGATGTCATTCATAAAAAGCTTTGATTATTTGTCTATAAAGTTCAAGTAATGCAGCAGTTATTGCTTAAAGATGGGCCAGCATGTGAATTGTTTGCCATCCCAATGCTGCAGTTAATTGAAGAAGACAACGGTTCCTACAAAAAGTGTGCTTTACTGATGAAGCAGTTTCAGGGAATGTAAACTGGCACAATGCTTTGGTGGTGAATATGGGTCTGAAAACTCACATGCAGTGCATAAAAAATGTGTGATAGTTCAAAGGTGAATGTGTTGTGTTTCATCATGAGATTATTGGTTCTTGACCTCTTAAAGAATTATGTGCTTTCACAACCGGAGGAATACCAGTGAAATGTTTTTTTTTTTTTTTTTTTTTAACAGGATGATATTACATACAATGAAATATCACCTCACTGATATTTCATTGTATGTAACACTCTTCGTGGCATTTTCCCAAATGATTGGATTGGTCATTGTGGGCTGCCTTGGCCAGCTGACATAACTCCACTTAATATCTTATTGTGAGATTATGTTAAGGATAAGGTATTCATAACAATAGTTCCTAATTTGCCCACATTAATGACAAGAATAATTAAACCAGTCTCTCCCATGCTAAGCAATACATAGCATGAAAAAAAGTACAGATTTTACATCCTCAGAGCTACAAGAGGAACAAAACCTTCCATAGTGGACGTTTATAGCTTAAATAAATTCAAGGAAGAACTGACAAACTTTTGGAGAGAATGCGTGGGTAAAATGGGAAGTTTTTTGATGTGCAAACATCTTTGGTGGCACCTACTAAATTTCAGCTTGTTTTGATTCTGTGATGGGGAAATTACGTCATTTGATGATAGATTCTACTCATGCATGTAATTTGAAGTCTCCCAATTGTGAACCAATTCAAACATTCTTGACTGGCCCAGCTGGTTGAAGAAAAACATGATTCGCCTCTTGATGGAAATATACAGCCGCTTCAGTAGGGGCTCACATCTGGTGAGTATGGGCTTGCCACATTCAGGGTCCTGAGCTGGATATCATCATTCTTCTCTTTCTTGGTGATTCCTTCTACTTTTCTCTCTCTCTCTCAGGAATTTTTTTTGGCTGGTGCAGCATAAGCTTCAGGCTTCCTTGCACCATATAGCTAATAATAATAATACAGATGGGTACTGTAATGCCTACATTACTTGCGCTTCAACTGGTAAGGCTGAAGCTCATGAAATGTAATGATCTTGGATGTGCTCAGAGCTGGCATAAACCAGCTCTGAGCACAACCAAGAAAACTGCTCTCAAGATATCCATTTCTCTAGTTACCAAAAGGTTTCTCCTTGAATTTATTTAAGCTATCAACTTCCAGAACGACAGATGGAAGTTTGTTCCAGCATTTAACCACCCGTTGGCCAAAGGCAAATTTCCATACATCTATGCTACAACTGTCTTTCCTAAATTTGAATTTATGCCCCCTTAGGTGTGTAATCTGAGCAAGTGGAAGAATCCCATCAGAATTCAGGGTACTCAACCCATTCAAGACCTTATACACCTCAATAAGATCACCTCGCAGGTGCCTACTTCAGCTGCTGCAATTTGCAGAACATATGACTGCTCCAGTCATCGCTAATCTATCTGACAATGTACAATTTCAGTCTACAATTCAGAATGTAGACACTCAGCATACTTATGATAGATATAAGGGGAAGGAGGAAAGAGCCTATAATCTATTGTGTCATGTGGCAGGCACACTTTTAAAAACTGTCATGCTAATTCCAATACAGAAAATTTGTTTGCCCATTGCAAATGGCATTACCACCATTTTCATTGCCAGCTGATGCATCTTAGACGTGTGTCAAATCCAATGGTGTGAACTTTACTTGGCTCTGCCTTTTAAATTAGGTAGTTTGAGTTATTATGAGCAAGAGAATCTACCTATAGGCTTTCCTTCTTTACCTGAGTTACTGATTCATGATTTTTCAGGAGATAAGATTGATTCAGTGGATCTGGTTTCACCCCTTGGAATATCACTTTCTGAGGACACAACACAAACAGTATTTTTTGTGAGATCAATTTTCTCATCGGTTTAGTCAGTTCAAACACCTTGGACTTTGGGGCTCGTATATGTCTCATCAACAGACCTCTTATACAGACCACCTAATGGGTCTGTATAAGAGGTCTGTTCAGGGTGCCCTCCTCAGAACACTTTCAACAAAGGTGAAATATCTGTGGTGTAATTGAGGATAAAGTTTAGAACAATGCAGATATGTGTTTAATTTCTCTAAGACAACTCAGACTTTTATGGTTCAAAGTTATGTTTTGGAGCAGAGGAGAAAAAGAATACCAGAACTATAATTCAAGATTTTTTAAGAAACAATAGTGCTTTAGTCTTGAAGCAGCAGAGTCGTTATGGCAGGTCAATGAAGGATAGTTGGAATAGAATTGCGCCACTCTTTTGTTGCTGCTATGGCTGGATGAGGCCAAGACTGCTCTTGAAAACCCTGAGCACTTTCCTTTTAAACAACTTGTCCTTAAAACCTTCAATGAAGCATCTGCACATATAGACAGAGATGATTCAGAACAATTCTTAACTGATCTCCATAGTGAATTTCCTTAGACCTTCTCTAAAAGTATACTGGCAGTGAAGGAGGTGGCCAATGAGCTAGAAGCTACTGCTGACAAGCCTGTTTATATAAAACAATACAAAACACCGTGTACAAGGACAGACAAGTTTGCACGACAGATATCAGCAAGTAATGATTCTAGAGCCTTCTACATCAAATTTTTTGTGTGTAACGGAGAAGCCCAATGGGAATTTGAGATTTGTTTTGAACCTTAGAGCAGCAAACAAGGGCACCGTATCCATCATCTTTCTTCTTAACAATGCCAAGGACTTGTTACATTGTATCTGAGGTGCCAAAATATTAGTAGTAGTAGTAGTAGTGGCATGTGATGCAAGAAAGCAAATGTATGAGCTTATGCAGCATCAGCCAAAAAAAAAAAAAAAAATCACATCATTCCCTCCAAATGCCTGTCCAGCTCCTCCTTAAATTTATTCAACCTATCAACTTCCACAACGACAGATGGAAGTTTGTTCCAGCAATTAACCACCCGCTGGCTAAAGGCAAATTTCCGCACATCTATTCTACATCTGTCCTTTCTTAATTTGAATTTATGCCCCCTTAGGTTCGTAATCTGAACAAGTGGAAGGATCCCATCAGAATTCAGCGTGCTGAACCCATTCAAGGCCTTATACACCTCTAATTCTCGAAGTTAGACCTAAACTCTGGATACTATCAAATACAACTGAGGCCAGAGATTAGGAAATTAAATTTTTCTCATTCTCTGTGGATGTGGTAAGGGTACCATCTTCACAGAATGCCATAGGGAGTATCTAGTTGTGTGCAAAGTTTTCAAGCTCTCATGAATAATGTGATGAACAGCTTGTTAGGCAAGGGTGTGATCTACCATGACATGTTCACCCATTCACATTCTTATATGGAATACAAGAGGTTGCTTCAGGAAGTCACTGGCAGTTAAATGTGCCATATGTGAACTCCTGATTAACAAAGTGAAGTCTTTGGGCATGCAATTAATGAGAATGTTATCAGAGCATATACCATTCTCATTAACAGAGTGAAATATTTGGGCCATGTGATTGATGAGAATGATATAGGCTCTAATAATGTCAATTCCATTTTGAAAGCTAAATCAGGTAAGTTAAGAGCTTTCTGGGAATGATAAATTTTTACAAAAAAATTTATTCCCACATGCATTAGAGGATGAAACTTATCACTAATCAGAAGCAGACCTTTAAGTTGCTGAAGCAGTATTTGATAAGAGCTTCTGTGTTTAAAGCATACTGAAATTGTAAAAAAATTTATGTGAGGCATCTGGGAGCTGTAACTGAACAAGAACTACAACCCCTTGCCTGTCAGCAGAAAATGCTTTTTCAACTAACAAACAAGCTCTGGTAATAATTTACCCATTAAAAAGACACCTGAGGTGCCTCTTGAAGGGGCATGACATACTGATAAGGCCCAACATTAAGCCACCAGCTTTTACTGAGAATATGAAAGGCAAGAACTGTAGGATATTAAAAGATGATTTTTAGAACTGCAGGAGAGTTCTCTGATATATCTTACATTCCAGGCAAGAAAAATTTTATTGCCAACCACCTGTCTTGATTTTCTCACAGAAAAGAAGCCTCCCAAGAAGGTAATGACTCCAGAAGATGGAGGATTAAGTAATATCTTCTCTGTTCACCATAGTCACAAGAATGACTGAATGACAGTATTTTTTATTAAGCAGCATTATCCACTAACATTCTACTCAGATGATAAAGTTTCTTCAGTTTTGTCTAAATGAACAATGTGGAACTGTATTTGTGTACCTCCTCCACCTGGAGAAGTTTGTTCTATGATTTGCTGAAAAAAGCTGCTGCCCATCATTTACTGAGACTATTGAAACATTTCAGGTAATAACTAGACAAAGTCTAGTTATTTCCTGAGCTCAGCACAGCAAGAACAGAAGTGTCGCAAACTTTGCAATAAATAAAATTATATGTATGAAAATTTCTTTCATGTAAGCAAGGTAAACTTTGTAAGTTATAAATTAATTTTGACATACTGATGTTTTTTAGTATTGCTAAATACGTATTTCATTTGCCTAGATGGAGCTGTAAGATTAAAATATATATACACAGAGGATCCTCGTTATCCGAGGATAATTGGTTCCAGAAAATTCCACTTAAAACAGGGATCAATTTTTGCAATGTTTATTATTTAAATAAAACTAAATGCAACTAGGCATAATATTTTAAGAGTTTAAGATTCTATATTTATATAATATCGGTGTAGATACACCATAGATAACTCTTAAAGAAAAACTATAATAGTAGTGTGAAAAGCATCATTTCATCTATATCTCATATTGTGCTCATCCTTCACAACAAGTTGCCCATGTATTGCACTACCTTGAATAAGTAATGAAAGAGAAGATTATTGTTACTTATTCTCGGTGGGCACTACCACCCAGATGGCACTGTTTCAAAGCTAGTTGGCTTTTCATTGGTGGGTGGGCAAACACCCTGGTATTGCAAGTGAAGTGTTACTTATTCGAGGTAGTGCAATACATGGGCAATTCGTTGTGATGGATGAGTAGATATGGTGTATCTACACCAATATTATATAGTAATGTTTATTATGTACTTGTACATAGTAAAAAAATTGATGAAGGAACTGAAAAATGAGAAAATTATTTTATTAGATATTTTTTTATTATAATATGCTACACAATGCAAGGTTAAGTAAAGTTTATTGAAGTTACACTATTTTTCAGTTGCACAAATAAAGAATGAATCCAGAGTTGTTCATTTTTTTTTTTTTTTTTTTTTTTTGTGACATTTTTTCAGATAAAATTGTGTTGTAGCATTTATCGCACTTAACATTTTTTTCATGATCATGAAGATTGCTCTCACAAAAAATATTCAAGTGATTGTTCAATTTTCTCAAGGGAAAAAGCCTCAATTCTTTAATTTTCAAATCCTTGTAACTGCTGGAACTCGGATACCGGGGTGCCCCCTGTATAAAAAAATTGTTGGAACTTTTTCCTTTGGGGGACGGTTATTTTATAAAGTTTTATGTTCCTCACACAAAAATGCTTGTAATAGTAATGAAAATGGTTCATTCATTCTTTGCTTATTTTCTTTTATTTTGAAGGATGGGCTTGAATTATTACAAAAGTAGGACAGGAATTAATACAGAATGTATTTAACTTGATTGCATAGATTTTACATTTGTTGATTAGTCTTTATAGCTGTCATATGAAATGCATTGTTTGTTAAACCACACAGCATGTTAAATAAACATGCATGGAGCAATAATGGAAATGATATGCAGTATGCTTGCATGATAAAAAAGTTTTTATTTTAATGGTAGAAAGACCATTGTTTTGTTTAAGTGCTTTCTATTTATAGTTTTTGTAGTAAAAACTTATTATAGAAGTTAAGTTGCCATTAATTTCATTTCTTTGTCAAAGGAACCAGTAAAAAATGAATGGAGATGAAGATAGAGACCAGTTATGCATAATGCTTAGCTGTGATATTATTATACGAATAGTTTGTTCATATCATTATTAAAGGAACTACAGATTGAAACTGAATGGTAAATGTAGAATGTTAAAGCTTCTTTATGTTTTATCCTCTGAATTGAACAAAAGAAACAAAGTTAGCATTAGCATTAGCATTAGTAGAGGCATATGATGCAAGAAAGCAAGCTTATTCAGCATCAGCCAAAAAAAACCTCTCCCATTTCACCCCTCTGTTCATTCGAAATACCTGTCCAGTTGAGCTTTAAATTTGTTTAGGCTATCAACTTCAACAACAAGTGATGGAAGTCGGTTCCACCAAACAACCACCCGCTGGCCAAAGGCAAATTTCCGCACATCTATCCGACATCCGTCCTTCCTCAATTTGAATTTATGCCCTCTGAGGTGATTATTCTGAGAAAGATGAAGAATCCCATTGGCATTGAGCATGCTCAAACCATTCAAAGCCTTATACACCTCTATCAGATCACCTCGCTGGTGCCTAGTCTCCAGACTCTGTAATTTGCAAAACTTAAGCCTTTCTTCGTAAGAGCAACCCTTTGTTCCATTTACTAATCTCGTTGCCCTTCTCTGTACCTGTTCCAGCAGCTCTACATCCTTCTTGAAATGAGGCCTCCAGACCTGTATACAGTACTCAAGATGTGGCCTAACCATTGCCTTATACAAGGGAATAATCACCTCCTTATCCCTGCTAGAAAAATTCCTGTATATCATTGACAAGACACCATGAGCTACTCTTGCAGCTCGTCTGCACTGCTCAGAGAACTTCATATCTGCCTGCACAATTACCCCCAGGTCCTTTTCATTCTCCACCACTGTCAGTGTAGTACCACAGAGTTGATACATTGCTCTGGGGTTCCTGTTACCCATATGTAGTACTTTACATTTGTCAATGTTAAACTTCATTTGCCACCTCTCAGCCCATCTGTTCAACCTTTCCAGATCCTGTTGCAGCAGCATAGCGTCAGTAGTGTCCTTAACAACCCTGCCAACCTTTGTATCATCTGCAAACTTAGACATTAAACTTGATATCCCATCATCAATATCATTCATAAACACTGAAAACAACAATGGACCCAACACTGAACCTTGAGGAACTCCACTAATAACATTAGTCCACGTTGAGCAGTGTCCATTGATTACCACTCTCTGTCTTCTGCCACTCAACCATCCCCTTATCCATAGCAGCAATTTGCCTCCAATGCCACACTGCTCCAATTTGTGCAGCAGTCTTCCATGTGCAACAGTATCAAAAGCCTTTCTAAGATCCAAATATATAATACCAAAGTTATTCCCTGCATCCAGTTCTTTTGTGACTACATCATAGTATCCAATCAAATTGGTCAGGCAAGACCTGCCCTTAACAAAACCATGCTGCGTCTGAGCTATAACTGAATTCTTGTCTAGATGATCCTGCAGTGCTTCTTTAACCAGTGCCTCCATTAATTTACCTGGAACAGAAGTTAAACTAACAGGTCTATAATTACTTGTGTCAGCCTTTGATCCTCCTTTGTGAATTGGGGTTACATTTGCACATCTCCAGTCTATGGGTACCTCCCCTGAGTCCAAAGAAGCTCTCATAATTATGGCTAGGGGTTTGCATACTTCCTTTGCTGCCTCCTTTAATATAACTGGATAGATCCCATCCACCCCAGGTGCCTTTTTTATGTTTATCCTCAACAATCTCTCCTCCACTTTCCTCTCAGTTATTACAAAATTATCCAGCTCACTGCCAATGTTTACTTTACCTACATCATTCTCCTTCCTGAATAACTCCTCATGCGTGAATGTAGATGCAAAATACTCGTTTAGATTGTTAGCCACCTGAGCAGGATCCTCAACTGTTGAACCATCAATATCCAGTGGACCAATCTGATTCATCCCTTTCCTTCTCGAGTTCAAGTATGTAAAGAACTCCTTTCTGTTTTTCTTTGCATCCTTTGCCAAGGATTTTTCGTAGTCTGCCTTTGCCTGCCTAATCTCCTTTGTGACTTGGTTACAGACCAACTTATATCTATCATAGGCTTCCATGTCACCCATTAATTTGTATGTATCCCATGCATTTTTCTTCTCTGCCACATGTCTCATTAGTCCATCTGACAACCATTTAGGCCTAAACCTTGAACAATATTTCTTAGTTGGTATGTAAAGCCTGGTAGCTTCCAAGATTAGTTCCTTGAATGCTTCCCATTTTGAGTTTGCTGTTGGTAACATCATCAGTTGGTCCCACTGTATAGAATTTAAATACTGTCTCAGACCATCATAGTCGCCTTTACGAAAACAAAAACCCTTCCCTTTACCTCTGATGGTAGTTACCTCCTTGAGTAAATCCCACTTCAACACACTGTGATCACTGCCACCTAGTGGTTCATTTATCTGCAGGTTCTTAATGCATGAAGAATCACTACTGATAATCAGATAAAGAGTATTGCTCCCTCTTGTTGCCTCACGAACATGCTGATGTAGAAAACAATCATCCAATAAATCCACAAAAGCCTTGCTAGTGTGCGAGTGACCAACCCACAAATTTCAGTCAATATCTGGGAAATTAAAATCCCCCATTATAAGACTCTCTGATTTACTGGCCCACTCTATTTCCCTGTACAATATATTATTATACTCATCAGAGTCATTAGGCCTATAGCACACTCCTACTCTCAATTTTGATTTCCCTATGCTTATGTCACACCAAACTGACTCAACACTGCCCTGTCCATCGATGTCAACTGGCTTCACTTCCTTTGACTTTATGTGTTTCTTAATTAATAGCATAACCCCTCCTCCCCTCCTGTCCTGTCTATCCTTTCTATATACATTGTATTCCCCAAATTCCAGTTCTGCATTACTTATATCTGTGTGACACCACGTCTCTGATATCCCAACAATATCTGCCTTTGATGTTTTGAGCAATACCTCAAATTCATCAAATTTATTTACCAAACTCCTAGCATTGGTGTACACGCAGGTATACATGCACCTGTTTCTATTCTTAGCTACCCTAACACAACCCATGTGTTTACTTGTAACGCAATGACTACCAGCAGTCTCTGAAATATCCTGCATCTTGTTTTTCAGACTTCTGCTCATTTGAATAGAAGCAGTGCAAGAATCACTTCCACCTCTGCCAGTGGCTACTGTTAATCTATTAGTCCTTGTATCCCCCCCAACTAGCAGTTTTCCGACCCACCTAACACTGCCTCGACAGCATCAGCAAAAATTCTTGCACCCTTTCTATTTAAGTGTATCCTATCCCTGTAGAAGCAATCTCTCCTGTTAACAAGTACAGTCCAGGCTGAAAAAAATTCTACCCCTTGAGCCTTGCACAATCCCTCCAGGGCCGAATTGATCGACAAGGCTCTCATCATATACTCCCTCCTATCGTGTCTGGGCAGAATTGCAGACACTTTCAAGTTCAACCCTAATTCATGGCTTTTTTTCAACAGTGACCTGTACTTGCTAAGTAATTCCGCCGGTCTCCTACTCTTAATATCATTAGTGCCAACGTGTACAACTATATCACCTTTTGTGCCCTTAAAAGATGATATCCGCTCTACAACGTCATCAACCTTTGCCCCTGGCAGACATACCCTGGTCCTGTTCCACCTATCCTTTTTACAAAGCATGTTCCCCGTTTCCCTGACAATAGAGTCACTAACAACTACTAGTTCCTGTGGGACCAGCGCATTCTGCCTAGGGGGCTGCCCCTGTGTTGCCTGATGACCAAGTGCAAGCTCTGGCGTTGATGTGGGCAGCTGAGAGCTTGATGGGCCCCTCAATTTATTTCCTTCGAGGGCATCCACCCTGTCCTTCAAGCTCTCATAAAGGCCCATAACAACGCTGAGTTGTCGCCTGATTTCCTTGCACTCCTTACATCGTGCACACACAAAGACATCCTCCTTGGCAGTATCATGTCCCGTACCCGACTGCTCCGCAAACATCAAGCAAACAGTGCATTTTAATAGACTGTGATTCAGAGGGCAACTGCCCCCCTCAGTTCTCCCCTGAACCACAGCACTCCCATTAGCTTGAGCCTTTTGCTTTGCTGCTCTGGTCAGAGTCATGATTCCAATTTAATTCAATAAAATTTAAAACAAAAATTAAATCCTTAAGTTATATCCCAAAACAGTTATGTTATATATATATATATATATATATTTTTTTTTTTTTTTTTTCTCGGTATCTAGTGTTCCCTTTATACAACTTCCGTATCACGTGTACCACTATAGTTATGTATTAATTATTTGTTACGATTAAGTCGTTATATATATTTATAGAGTTAAAAATACAATTTAATTGACAATAAAGTTTATCAAGATTAATAGATTTACTGATTAATTGACAATATTATATTATGCAGTATACTACACTAAGCTTATGCTATCGTGTAAAAATGGCGGGAATTCACGAACAGTATTTCTACGGACTCGTAAGTATTGATTAGCTTCGAAATCTCGCTATCTCAATTTAGAATAAACTAAGGATCCTGACTAGGTCTATAATCTACTTATAGAAGATAATTTGATATAACAATTGGTTAATAAATCGACTAAATTTGGTTAAAAGACCTCTCGTTCAATTTGTGACACGTGGATTTGATACCGTTACCGATACTAAGTAATATCTACGAAATCTCTGTCTAAGTTAAACTTTAAACTAAGTATCGTAACTAGGAATATAAAGCTACTCTAGAAAATAAGTTAATATGACAATTTAAACTAATAAAGCAGAAAATAAATCAGGAAAAACTTCTCTGTTTGAAGAGCTTTAAGGAGCAATGTCTGCACAGGCTAACCTCGCACCCAGGAAGTTAAACTGCAGTTAAGTACATATAGGTTCAGGTGAAGAATAATACAGCAGGGCCAGTATGAATAATACTGGCCCTGCTGTATTATTCTTCACACACTATGGAAACCAGTACCACAGGCCCATTCTCTTTCATACATATAAGTTACAGGATTCTCAGCATTAAGGGGAAAAAAAAAAATACAAGTTACAGTATTATGCTAAGAATGAAAACTGAATATTAATTTAATCGAACGAGAGTGGTATAGTTCCATCCACTTGACTGTTGTGATATGAACAAAGATGGAATTTAAGTCTGTTGAATGGTTTTTTTGCATCACATTTTTTTTTTTTTAATGGAGAATATGGTTGTCTTCTTTCCTTCTTTTGTTATTATTGGTGTTTGTGTTCCAGAACTTATTAAGTGTTAAAGGTACAGGAAACGTGGAAGATAGCACTTGTCATAAAGGCTGAACCCTAACCCTTACCTACTTGCTGATTGAATGAGTAATATTTGTGTTTTAACACTTTTTCCACACCATGTACACCAGTTACATTGCTTTTGCAACTTTTGGAATTGTTAACAGTTCCCTGTATTGCATTCTTAGTAATTTCCTTAGTAATAAGGTGCTAAATATAGTGAGTATGGCAGAGAGGACTACAGTAATGGAAAGCACTGAGCATGCAAGGGTGTTGTCATAATGCAATGCATGCACCAATTTCCCAAAAACCAACTTATTAGTGGCAAGTGATGTGAGAGAGCAAGCTTACATAGCTTGAGCCAAAAAAAAAAAAAAATTTACCTATCCCATCCCTCCAATTCATTCATTGAATTTATTTAAGTATTCACTTCCACTACAACAGATGGAAGGAAGCTTGTTCCTGCAATAAACCACCCTCTGGCTAAAGGCAAACTTCCACACATCTATTCTGCACTCATCCTTCCACAATTTGAATTTGTGCCCTCTCATGTGCATAGTTTAAGCAAGAGGAAGAAGACTCCCATCAGCATTAATCTTGCTCAGTCTATTCAAAGCCTTAAACACCTCACTAAGATCACTTTGTAGGTATATCGTCTCCAGATGCTGTAATTTGCAGAACTGAAGCCTTTCTTGGTAAGAGCACCCCTTCCATTCTTCTGATCAATCTCGTTGCCCTACTCTGTACTCGTTCCAGCAGCTCCACATCCTTCCTAAAATGAGCCCTCCAAACCTGTATGCAGTACTCAAGATGTGGCCTGACCATTGTCTTATACAAAGGAACAACCACCTACTTATTCCTGCTAGCAAAGTTCCTGTACATCACTGATAAAACCCCATGAGCTGACCTGACAGCCTGTCTGCACTGCTCAGAGAACCTCATATCTGACTACACAATTACCCCCAGGTCTTTTTTTGTTTTCCTCTACCCTGAATGTAGTATCACACAGTGGGTAAATTACTCTGGGGTTACTGCCACCCATATGCAGTACTTTGTGTTTGTCAATGTTGAACTTCATTTGCCACTTCTCAGCTTATCTGCCTAATTTTTCTAGATCCTGTTGCAGTAGCATACCATCATTAGTGTCATTAAGCACCCTGCCAACCTTTGTATCATCTGCAAATTTGGACATTAACTCTGATCTGCCTTCATCAATATCATTAATGAATATGGAAAACAACACTAGCCCAAGCACAAAACTCTGGGGGGATTCCATTAATAACATTGGTCCATGAAGAGCAGTGCCCATTGATAACCACTCTGTCTCCTACCACTCAATCATCCATTTACCCACAGCAGCAACTTGCTTTAATGCCAAACTGTTCTAATTTGTACAGCAGTCTGTTATTTGCAACAGTATCAAAAACTTTCCTGAAATCCAAGTATAGATTCTGCATCCAGTTCCTTTATGACCATATCATAGTATCCAATAAAATTGATCAGACAAGATTTCCCCTTCACAAACCCACTTCATGTCTGAAATATAACTGCACTCATGTCTAGATGGCCGTGCATTACTTCTTCAACCAACAGTGACTCCATTAATTTTCCTGGAAGAGAAGTTAAACTAACAGGTCTGTAATTACTCATGTCACCCATTGTTTCCCTATGAATCAGGGATACATTTGCATATCTCCAGTCCTTGGGGGATTTCCTCTAAATCCAAAGATGCTCTCATAATTATGGCTAATGGTTTGCTTACCTCCTTAGCTGCCTCCCATATAACTGGATAGATCCCATCCACCCTAGGTGCCACCTGGGGTGGATGGGATCTCTTCCACCTTCCTCTTTGTTATAGTACAACTTCAGTTATCCGGAATAATTACAGACTTCTTATCTGGATAATCAAACGTACGGTAAGATTAAATAAATTCTGTTATAATATGGCCTTAAATATCATGAAAGGAAAAAAAAAAAAAAAAAAAAACCAAAGGAATTTATTTATTTAAAAAAATGACTTACACATAAAAATTTGCACATTTACATATGTATATTCAGATAGGAATTTTACTGCAAATTTTATGTAGAAAAAATTTTAAAGTAATTTTTTAAAATAATGTTCAATCGTTTTTGTTTCATTTGTTATGAACTTTTTTTTTTTTTTTTTTCACTAATAAATCTCAAATTCCTGACTTTGATTATATTGCTTCCTGTTTTTCTGCTCATTTTAGTGCAATTTTTACTGCAAAAAAACAGAAAAATGAATTGCAGTTTTGGGCTGATATGATTCTTACCAAATCTGGAGCTGAACATAATATGAAATGAAGAGAACAAAATATGCCATGGAAAATTGGGTTCACAGAAGCGAATGACTAAACTCTATCACTCATGGTTTCCTAATCTAACATTTCACCAGATATACGAAGTAAAAAAACAGACAGAAATACTCTCATTACATAATAAACATTTGTCTCAAATACTACCATTAATAAAAGAAAGAATAAAAATCAGCCTTTTAAATTATTCCGGATAACTGACGTTCTGGATAACCAATATTCTACTGTATTAAAAAATCATTTAGCTCCCAATTAGAGTTTGATAAACTTCCGGCATCATTTTCCTTAAAGAATTCCTCATGTGTGAATGTAGATGCAAAATACTTATTCAGTTTGTCAAGAACCTGAGCAGGAACAGTTGAATCATTGATATCAAGCAGACCAATGTGAGTCATCCCCTACCTTCTAGTGTTTATATAATTGAAGGAGCCTTTGCTGTATTTCTTTGCATCCTTTGCCAAAGGCTTCTCATAATCTGCCTTAGCTTGCCTAACCTCCTTTGTGACTTGATTTCAGATTAGTTTATATCTACCATAGGCTTCTGTATCACCTGATAATTTGTCAAGACCTGCTTCTGGGTCTACGTAACTCCATATCATGTGTATGTGTGTTGTTGCCTTAATGCTTCTTAATTAAGCCACCTATTAATTTAAATAGCAATATTAACTGTATATAGCTAGACTAGACTAAATCCTATTATTCTTAAACCTTAATGCCTCACTGAGTTCAGACTGTGTTATTAGTATTCAAATATTTTTCTGGAATTCAACTTATCTGGGATTTTTATCCAAATAGTGTATTGCAAAACTGTTGTGGAACTTTTGCAGTGATTCCGGTTCACTGTTTGATAATGCTGACAAATTCTTAATGAACATTGCCTTGTGAATCAAAAAAATACGATAAGCATAATCATCACATTTCATTGGGATTGCTTTGCTTTTTTTTGAACCCCAGAGAAAATGGAGTCTTCCAATGAGGACTGGTTCTTTGTTTCCAGGTCATAGGTATACACAAACAATCATCACTAGTAATGATGGAAGAAAAAGTGTGGGCCAGCAGCATTAAAAAAGATCCTGATATGTGAGAACTTGCTGCTCTGTGATTTTCAGTGAGGATTTCAGGCAACTTGGCTGAAACACACTACATTCCAAATCTTGTGTTAAAATTGACTGAAATGTCTCAGAAGAAATGCTAATTTCACTAGCAAATATGAATCACTTCTGATCAGATCATGAACACTGAGTGATTGAACAACTGGTTTGAGAAGTTGAAGGGGGGGGAAGAGAGAGAGAGAGAGGATCTTCAACAGTTTCAGTGATTCACGAAATTTGTGAAGCACATAACTTAATGAGTGCTAGCTTGACATTTTGTGGGTCTGCTGCACTTTTCTCTAATTCAAACCAAAAGAGTTGAAGCAAATTTGCTGCTCGGTAAAATCATTTATTTTAAAATGCAGCGAAACATAAAACACCTATTCAGCATGCACTAGTATGTATTACTTGTCACAACCAAACAGGTTATGACAAGTTGCAACTTGCTAGGATGCTGTAATTTAAAAAGAGAAAAAAAATAAAATAAAATAAAAATAAATATACAAAGTTATTCCCAAACTTTCTGATCGTACCTCATATATTTAAGCAATATTACTGTTTGGATAATGAAAACCTTTTCATTTCATACAGAAATGTTGAGGACCATACTTGGTGTGTGGCCACCACACTGACAGCAAGCAGCCTGTTGCTCTCTCCAGTAATAAGAGGCTACTGAGTGGCAAAGGTGGTACATGATGCCTTTTCACTACTGTCACATTGGACCTACATTCAGGGTGGTGGAAAATGAAAAAGACGTGGGGATAATTGGGCAGTCAGATATGAAATTCTCTGAGCAGTGCAGACAGGTTCCAGGACAGCTCATGGGTTTTGTCAATGACATACAGAAATTTTGCTAGCAGGGAGAAGGATGTGATTATCCCATTGTATAAGGCAATGGTCAGGCCACGTTTTCAGTACTGCATACAGGTCTGGAGGCCCCATTTTAGGAAGGATGTGGAGCTGCTGGAACAAGTACAAAGAAGGGCAATGAGATTGTTGAGTGGAACAAAGGGATGCTCTTATCAAGAAAGGCTTCAGTTGTGCAAATTGCAACATCTAGAGACTAGGCATCTACAAGGTGATCTGATTGAGGTGTTTAAGGCTTTGAATGGATTGAGTAAGCTCAATGCTGATGGGATTCTTCCTCTTGCTCAAGACCACACACGAGGAGGCACAAATTCAAATTGAGAAAGGATGGTTGTAGAATAGATTGTGCAGAAGTTTGCCTTTGGCCAATGGGTGGTCAATTGTTGGAACAAACTTCTATCTGTTGTGGAAGTTGATAGTTTAAATAAATTCAAGGAAGAACTACGCAAACTATTGGAGGGAACGAGTAGGTGAAATGGAAAGTGTAGTGTGTTTTTTTTTTTTTTTTTTTGGCTGATGCTGTATAAGCTTCCTTTCTTGCATTATTTGCTAATGTCATGTTAGAGCAACAAGTGTTCCAGTATTACTAATATGTGTAGTTCTGCAAGGAAGTAAAGTCAAATTTAGGAGGAAGCTTCTTGTCATCTATGCTTTACACAGAAACATAATTAAAAATTAGTAAATCAACTCAAAATTAAAGCTGCTATTAGACAGTAAACCAAAATGAAACTGTAAATATTAACAGAGCAAAGTGCTCATCTGGAGTATTTGTCTTGGAGTACCAATAAAAGTACAGGAAAACAGCAGAAAAACTGCTAAAATTGCAGGCCCTAAAAAACAATATGTTATTGTTGCTTTTTTTAATAACACAGTCTTTTCATTCCTAAGATCCCATTAGCCAGGATTGATTTTTGTATGTGATTCCCAAAAGATTTTTTTTAATAGTGATCCCAAAATTCTCATTTTCACTACACTGGTAGGGTTTGTGAGAAGTACAATCCTTTTCTTCCAGATCACATAAATCTTGAGCTGTTTGGATTTGCTATAAGGAGACATGTAGTATACATGTCTCTTTATATCTCTAGGATCAAGTTTTTTCATTATACAGTGAAAGAACTTCATTTCATAGAATGATTGGCAGTGATTTTTCTTAAGAGTCTGCAACAATTACTCCCACAGACACAGCTTGTGGCATTTTCTCTACTTCCCGAGCTGTCTGCATACTGTACGTTTTAACAGAGGCTATTAATATTAGTTGATTAGCTGTATCTAATTTTGGGACAAAATATCACCTCATGGAGAAAGATATAGATTTTTAAAGACTTTTTAATTAGTAAAGGCCTATACAGCCATAGAATAGCACCACCACTAGAAAAAGACTGGGTGACCTACTCAAGTATTTCTCACCAGAAAATTTTATGAATGAGCTCAAGAATAAATTGATAATGCTAAAGGTCAGTGGAACAAGGAGAAGAGGTCGGCAAAGAACACGCTGGCTTGACACAATCAAGAGTAACACTGGAATGAGTATGGACTTGGAAGAAGCTGTTGAAGACCAGACAGCATGGAAGAAGCTCACCCATAAAGTTTCCAAAAGTTGGCTGTGACCGAACAGATGAAAACAACAACAATTAGTATTAGTAATGGCAAATAATGTAAGAAAGCCAACTTATACAGCATTAGCCAAAAAAAAAAAAAAAAAAACCCCTTCCCATTCACCTATCCATTTCCTCCAATAGTTTGTTTAGTTCTTCCTTGAATTTAAGCTATCCACTTCCACAACAGATGGAAGTTTGTTCCAGCAATCGGTCCCCTGGCTAAAGGTGGACTTCTGCACATCTATTCTGCAACCATCCTTCCTCAATTTGAATTTATGCCCCCTCATGTGCATAGTCTGAGCTGAGGAAGAGGAAGAATCCCAGCAACATTGAGCTTGCTCAATCCATTAAAAGCCTTAAACACCCCGACCAGATCACCTTGCAGGTGCTAGTCTCCAGATGCTGCAATTTGCAGAAATGAATCCTTTCTTGGTAAGAGCACTCTTTTGTTCTCCTCACAAATCTTATTGCCCTTCCCTGTATCTGTTCCAGCAGCTCTAAGTCCCTGCTAACGAGGCCTCCAAACCTGTATGCAGTACTCAAGATGTGGCCTGACCACTGCCTTATACCTTGGAATAATCACCTCCTTATCTTTGCTAGCAAAATTACTGTATATCATTGACAAAACCCCCATAAGCTCTCCTGGCAGCCTGTCTACACTGTTCAGAGAACTTCATGTCTGACTGCACAATTACCTTCAGGTCTTTTTCATTTTCCGCAACCCCGAGTGTAGTCAAAACTCATCTTCATTTGCAAACCCAACTATATTAATGTTGTGGTCAACTAAGACTTCATCACATAACCATATACACAATAAAGTGACACACTTGTTTTCTAAAATTGCTTAGCTCAAGTCAAGCACACATGTGCAATCTTTTAACTGTATTTTTTTTTTTTATTTCCGAAATTTTTGCCGTAAATGGGGTACACTGTATAATGCACATCTCTTAAGTAAATAAAACCCTTCAGATGCATCATATGTTATCTAAATTCTCAATGTATACCAATAAAAAAAGAAATCATTAGATTTGCATTCATATTTGTAAATAATTCTTATAGTTTCAAGGTAAAAATTGTGTACAACATGTTTGCAATCTGATATGTTAATTTTATACAAGCTTTACACAGACTGTAATAGTTGACTAAAAATGCAAAAATTCCTAAAGATGTTATGTAAAATATATACTATATATATATATATATTTTTTTTATTTTTTTATTTTTTTATTTATTTATTATTATTATTACTGCTTGTTGATTGTAAATTAGCAGCCTCACATTTACCTTAGAAAATCACTTATTTTGCATTATCAAATTCAAAAAAATAATTTGCAAACATTGTTTTCTCAATATTCAAACAAAACTCTACAATTTAAATTCTTTTATTTGTGGCAATATATACAAAACTGTACAGTATCCAAATTACTTTAAAAAACTGATGTTGTTTATTTATGTTTAAGACATCTAAGAATACACAATGTGATAATAACTAGTTCAGTATTATACAAAATCCGTGGTAATGTTAAACTCTGATACTTTGGAATGTACACAGTTCTAGTCAGCACCTTCAGTGTACAAATTGCCAGTGCACATAAAACTAAGGCAGTGTATTCAAATCCATATATGTATATTCCTAAATTATTTCTTAAAAAATACTGAAAAATTTGGGCCAAAAAAAAAAACCTAAAACTTCAGTTAAGCATAAACATTCCATTCTCTGTTGACAGTTATGGATACAATTCATTATAGTGATTTTTAATTTTTTGATATTTTAACATTTTCTTTAATTTATGTAATTAACTAGCCTCTTTCCAATGATATTAAGAAAAATTTTAAATTTACAAACATTGTTTCTGTATTGAATAATACAGCTACCAAAATACATACACATGACAAAAACAGAAGCAAGCTTTAAGAAAACACAACAGTGAAGATAAAAACTACGATGAAAAGTGGAATAATAAATTAGTTTTCTGGCTCTTTTCGATTAATGAAAATGTTCAAGTGGAATTAAATAACCATAAAAATGTATGCATATGAAATACATACCAAATAATAAAAATGATAGATATATTATTAAACCATTCTGAAATTAAATTAGTGATATGCTGGTGCCTATCTCACTGTACAACTATAATTCCATTTTTTTTTTTTTTTCTTTCTTTTTACAGTATAGCACATTTCTACACGCAATAAAAAGAGTATGGAAGATATACAAGTTGCTTACATATTGGGGGGAAGACCTGATATATTAAATGAAGTTCAATACAGCTGCCACACTAAAATTAGCCCAGCCTTTGGTTCAGTTAAAACATCTGGCTGTTTAAAACTTCACATACATGAATACGAATATAACTGCAGTGTATATTGCTCAGTTTGATTAAAGGAACTGCATGATTAAACCACATGCAACATACTTGGAAAGTACCACAAAGCTTTAGTGTCTACATATGATACAATAATATAAGCAAGCTGTAATCATAAATACTGTATGATGTAATAATTACTAACTTTTGTTATTTGATTTTCAAACACGGATCATATAATGAAATATTTCCCTTTTATTGTGGAAACACAAATATTAACAGATCTTAACTAGGCACAAATTGTTGCCTTTCAATAAGCAGCACATCATATGTGGATCTGCAATAAAAGGAACATCTTATATCAGCCTAAGGCCTTGTGACATCACTCTAACAAACTTTTAGATTCCAAACAATCTATTTGTTTGGAATCCAAAATCTCATTTTAATTGACCTGCTGTGCTATTTTTCACATGCCTAACTCCTTTGTACTAACATGAGCTTTAAATAAATTACATCCTTTAATAACTAGCTAAACTGTTATAGCTTAAAATCAAAAAAGAAATATCAGTACACATTTCTATGATAGTCAGATTTTCTATCTTTCATGTTTACTAAAACATGAAAGATAGAAATTGTGATATAACAATTAAAAGGCATTTATATTACAGTCCCAAATGTAGTCCACAGATTAAAGTTTACTTATTTCATTCTGTAAAGAAAGAAGCAAAGAAACTTCCAATATACTAGGTTATGTTAATATCTTATTTCTGAATTCTAAATCAAAAAATTCTGTTCAACCAAATGCAGAATTGTCTTTAATTCCCAGTTTAAATTATATGCATTATATACAATAATCCTTTTAATTTACCCAATTATAAATGGCTATATACTAATGAAGAATCAGCCAAATAAATTTAAATGTTTATTTGTTAGCATGTTTTGTTTTAAATGTTTACCTTAAATGAATGTGGAAATTGCTTTCCTAGAAAACTAAGTATTTTCCTCCCCTCTAAAAAAAAGTGCATTCAACTTTTCAAAAATGTTTTGGTTGTGAGCTGAAATACTTATTTGAGCTTCCATCTCAGCATTACATAATTCTTTAATACACCAGTAGACATATTTGATTTCATAATTCAAATAGGTGAATAAGGTAAATTTTTATCTTAAATTTGGTGGTTATAGCATGTGCATTTATGAATATGCCTCATGGTCAATTACCATCATAATTCCAGTAAAATATCATTTTAATAACAGCAACAGTTACTTAAACAAAATACATAAATTGTAATTTATTAACCATAAGTTGGGACTATGCATCAACCCAATTTTTGAGGATAATAACCCAGAGGGATAACAGATGATGTCATAAGACATGGCATGAACAGTTACTGATCATGTGATTCTCCCATCGTGTTCTGGTTCCACTTCATCACTGACAAAGACACTCTGGGATGTCAAAAGCTACTATTTTTTTTTTTTTTTTTTACTTTGTTTAATCATGCTTTTAGTATTAGCAGTGGCAAATGATGCAAGAAAGCAAGCTTACACAGCATCAGCCAAAAAAAAATCTTCACATATAACCTATCCCCCTTTATTAGTTTGTCTACTTTGTCCCTGAATTTATTCAAACTACATACTTTCACACAACCAGATAGAACTTTGTTCCAACAGTCAATTACCCCACTGCTGAAGGCAAAATTTCTGCATGTGTTTAGTTTGAAAAGGAGGAAGGATGCCATCAGCATTGAGTTTACTCAATCTATTCAAAGCCTTAAACACTTCAATCATATCTCCTTGCAAGTGCCTGATCTTCAGATGCTGAAATTTGTAGAATTGAAGCCTTTTTTGGTAAGTGCACCCATTTCGTTGCTTTTCTCATTCATTTGCACCCATTCCAACAGATCCTCATTTTTCCTAAAATGAGGCTTTCAAACCTGTATATAGTATTCAAGATGTGGCCTAACCACTTCTTTATACAATGGAATAATCAATGGGATAAAATTCCTGAATATCATTAAAAAAGGCATGCAAGCTGTTCTAGCAGCCTGATCAGAGAACTTTGTGTCTGACTGCACAATTACCCACAAGTTGTTTTCATTCTCCACTACCCTCAGTGTGGATACACACACAGTTGCTATGTTATTCTGGGATTATTGCTACCCAAATGCAGTAACTTGCATTTGTATCCTACTTTCACTTTATTTTAACTGAGCAATTTCTACCAGTTTTATATTTTTGTTTTATTTTACTTCTGTTTGTTTATTCGTTTGGAGTTATTTATTAAAGAATATTTTCTGGCTGATTTTCAAACCAACTTTTTTTTTCATGCCTATAATAGTTTCTCTAATTATTTTTTCCTGATGAACAGTAGGATGTGTACCGTACAAAGTAAAATATTGTATTAATAATACACACTTTCTTAACTTACATGCACGATTTGTAATTTTTTTTTTGTTTGTGAATATTATCACTGTAAAAATAAATTATTTTCATAATGGCAGTAGTATTCCCCCCCCCCCCCCAAATATTTCATTGCAAAATCTCACCCCATCTTTAGTTGCATATAGCATGGTTGTTAATTCTTCATCCAAATACACAGGTGAAAAAAATTAGACAAATTACTAGAAGGGATGGATAGTTTTCTTTTTTTGGGTGATGCTGTATAAGCTTGTTTCCTTGCTTCATTTACCAGTACATGTACTAGTACTAAATGACAGCCTAAATGTAAGTAATTTTTGGCAATTATTTACAGCATAAGTGAATGCTATAGAAGCATAGCAAGCTCTAGAGGCAAATTAAAATTTCTCAAAAATTATAGTTTATTACCAACCTTAACTCAATTGCTAGACTAATATACTAAAATTAGGAAAGGCTACTAAATATACATAATACACTATTATTATAAACTGAAGAACCTGACGTAGCCAAGTGGTCAGGAGCACAAGTGCAGTAGCACATGCTCTTTGAGTGGACCGGGGTTCAAGTCCATGGCTGCTAAACACGATTAACATTTGTATTGATTGATTTATTGTAACCTCCACTGACTTGGTGGTCATGCTGAAGTATAAACAAGAACTATAACCAAGTACAATATGCTTTTATGTACTAAAAATAACTTTAAAACTTACCTTTATTTCTGCAGGGTGCAACACTTAAATAATCAAACATTTAAAATAACTCACAATTACATGAATTTTGGAGACATATAACCAATCCAACCTTCTAAAAATACCTCCTACTCCCTTTATTAAAATAATTCATAACAAAGTGGATACCTTTTTGCTCTGGGTATGAAAGGGACAAAGAATAAATATACAAATTCATTATTAAGCTGCCAAAAGACAAGTCTAGTATTTTAAATTCACTGTCAAGTCCGAAATTAGACAAAACCTTTTTAACAATCAAATCATTATCAAGGCCTAGCTATTGCTGAATAACCTACAAGAAATTTAAGTAATTGCATTGTTGTGGGTGGGAGGATATTGTTGTGCATATGTTCAAGTGTCCAAAATTCCAAGATTGATGAAAGGTGTTAACATTTCAGTTCAATCACATATTCTGGGATTCTAAAATTAATAAAAAGAGTATGTTGGCTCTTTTTCTTTCAAACTAAGGGAATCGGTGGTGTATTTGGGGGATGGGGCAGATGGGGTATATGCCCCAGTTAACCATTCATATATGTGTTCCTAGGTCTATGTACAAAAAAAAAAAAAAAAAAAACCCTCAAAAACCTGGTCATCATGCCCCCCCCCCCCCCCACAATGATACCTGGATATGATAGCATAGGGAATGATGGTTTAACTATGAAGTGCCCACGAGATTTGAGGCGACAGAATTTACTTTAATTTTATTCTCTGTTCCAAGGTGTATCTAATAGATCTCTTTTACGATGAACTGCACTGGGTGCAAGAATTACTATAAAGCATGCCTCAGAAAAGTTATTTTCAGACATGATTATTTATAATAGTAATATTTAACTTTTTGCTTTGGGGGGGAAAAAAATGCTATCATTATTTTGTTTAGGGCCTCCACAAATAGGCCCTTTTTATATTTTGTTTGTCATTGCAGAAGGTTTGTTTGTTTGTTTGTTTGTTTGTTATTTGGTTTTTAGGAGCATTAGCAACTAAGGTCATATTGCTCCGGAGATATGCAGTGGTCATTCCCTGACCTTTCCGCATCCTCTGTATTTGGTGGGCATGGGCTCAGACGGTTGGGATGATGGAATATCACATAAGAAATATGTAAGAATAACTAAGATACTTTGCTCAAAAGAAACATTCTGATTTCTCAAAAGCTTGTCTGAGCAGTAATTTAACACCTACCTTTTTAGTGGTCCCCATATCCGGGGATATACCTGATCTTTGTCAGCTAATGAATAGTACATCCAAGCATATTGTTGAAGCATAGATATGTAAAAGCTGATAGTCTGAATCAATTAAAGAAATTAACAATAAAATTGTCAAAGACATAAGATTGGAATACTGTTAAGTGTTTCCATCCAGTCAAGAGTTAAAGCCCATGTATGCTCAGAATAAAACATAATATTGTGAACTGAATCTGAAAATGGGGGGGGGGGGGGATACAACCCAGATATGCTAATTCCATGGTCACAGTTATGAATTTACTTGAGAAAGACCAGACATTACATCGTAAATTTTTCATCTGCAGTATTAACACAGGTTGAGTGTAATCTTCTTGAGAAAAGTTTGAATTATAGTTTATCTCCTAATTTTCTTCCAGAAAAGCAGGCTGTAATGGATGTTGAATTTTCATTGCATAGATAGGCAAATAAAGATATTATTATGCAACAAATAAATGAAGTGATTAATAAGAATGCCACAGTTCCTTCATTAAAAGTGCACAAGTGCTATGTACTTTCTCACCTCTGTAAAAATTTGAATATTAAAATACAGCACACTAACAAGGAGAGGGGGGCACTGTAATTGTATTTGACAGGGCAATATTTATCAAAATTATGAAATTTTGAACATGTCCACATATATACTTTCTAAAGAAAATCCATTTCATACCATAGTAAATAAATATGATGTGTCTACTGATTTGAGAGAATTACATGGCTCAGCTTAAAAAAATAAGGCTAGAATGTAACATTCCTACGCTATTTTGGCAGGTGAAATTGTGTAAAGAGAATATAACCTGTTGTTTTATTTACAGGAATTTGGCCCTTACATCATTAAATAGAAATTTATTGTGAAACTGTTACTTAAGCAATAAAAGTACAGAACATTTATATAGTATCAAAAATAAAAACTTTAAAGAAAAAGATAGGCTGTTCTCACTAAACTTTACTCTCTGTGCTAATATATATTGTTCTGTGGACACTACTTAATAGTGATTATAGGTTAACTTTAAGAACTAAACTGCTATTTACATGTATACTAGAATTAGTGAACTTACTTATTGGTGCAAATTAGATTGCTTTTTGCCTGTTTGCAAGTAAATTTATGGTTTGTCCATGGGTTTGAATGTCAGCAGACTTTTGGCAAAATGGTATCTTGCAAAGGTTGAAGAAATTTAAATTGATTTTTGACACATTTTCTATTATAGGTGATGTTTAGATGATGTGGTTTTTTTTTTTTTTTTTGTTAGTTGTTGGCACATCGGCTTCTGTGGCCATAATGCACCTCCCAAAGTTTTTTCATTTTACTCTGATTCAAGCCCGAGGCGGGATTCAAACCCACGACCTTTGGGTTGCCAAGCAGGCACTTTACCCACCTGGCTAGCCCAGTCGGCAATGTTTAGATGATGTGGTTTGTGTAATGGTCCCTCAAACCATATAGAAAGTCATGGCAATGGTAAATAATAATTCATCCATGTTTAAAATTTACTGTGGAGGAGGTATTACAAGGTACTAAATTTCTTAAATCTCATCTTAACTAGGAACTGATTGAGTATCCATTTTTAAAATACAGCAAATAATGTTCAAAAAAGTTAAAAACCACTGCAGTTCAAAAACATTACAAATGTTTTTGTTTTTGAACTGAAGGTTAAAATCCATCCATTTGTGTATAAAAAATTCACTTTATTTAATCAGTTCCATAAATCATATAAATATTATTATTCGAGACTGCACTAGATGAAGAAACTGACATTTTGACAAAGAGATTTAAAAATAGAGGATAATCTGTTAGTTTGATATCTGCCACTCAAGAAAAATAAAGCTCTGCATATGTGCAACGACCAACCATCAAAATGCGTTATTACTTTTACTTATATTGATCCATATAAATCCCTGGATCACTTCTTTAAGAATATAAATACAAGATTGTTTACTAGACTGGTGATTTAACTTGAATCCTTATTTAAATTATGATCCTCTGTAGACCAAAAAATGCATTTTGGAGACACAATTTAGTTTAGTTATTTCTCATACCTAATGCAGTTCATCATACTATGCATCTATTAGATGTACCTTGGATGAGAGAGAGTAAAGTTACATGTAAAATCTTTGTCCTGAAAATTGTTTAGATGCTTCTGAGTTATCCCATCATACCCTTTCTCAATTATTAAGATGGTAGGTAGCCAACATAATTTTACTAAGTTATTAATCTCAAAACCCTGCATATACAACAACAACCTTCACTTAATTTTGGATTGCTGTATGTTTGAACATGTGCGAGAATACCTTCCCATCCACAACAATGCAAATTATTAAATTTCTTGTAGGTCATTTAGCAACAGTCCTTGATAATGATTGTCAAAGAGGTTTTGTCCAACACTTTGGACTTGGCAGTGGAGCTTTAGGATACTAGATTTGCTTTTTGGCAGCAGATCCATAACAAATAGATAGTATGGATTATTTTAATGGAGGATACATTTTTGGAAGGTGGGGTTCGGTTAGAAAAATCTAAAATTCATGTAACCATCAGTTATTTTAATTATGTGTTTGATTATTTAAGTGTAGTACTTGCAGAATTAAACCATTGGTAGCAGCAGCATGCTTGGCAGGGCAGAGCATATGTGCAGTGACCGACCAATCACAGTTACAGAGTTGGAATAGTTCAAAAGAAGAAGACAGAGGCAGTGAAGTTCTTTCCAATGGGATTTTACAGTCAGTGAACATCAAGAGTGAACTTAAAGTAATTTTTTGTTTTTAATAGTTATTATGTCTTCATAAAAAAACAGAATTTTGCACAGCCAAGCAAGAGAAAGTGTCTGATGTAGCTGAACATTGTGAGAGCAAGGAGAAAAAAGAAAAAGGAAGTCTTTTAATACCACTTACAAAATCATTCAAAAGAATTTCAGCATTAACTGGCATATCACAGTGAATGGTTTACTGAATTAAAAATAAATTAAGAGAGTTATTTAAATCACCATATAAACGTTTCCATCCATGTTCTAAAAGTCATATAAATTTTGACAAATGTGTAATATGAAGAGTCATCAAAGAGTTTTATGCTGTGAAAAATGAATTCCTATGATAAAGAAAATGTGTGATTTGCAACATTTGTAAAATAATAGCCGTTTTTAACATAGTTTTTCATGCTGATTTCAGAAATTTTATTCATTTGTTTCTATCACGTACCATTTTTTCACAAATCACTTAAGTTGATGTTATGAGTTGTATTATCGAATGTATTAAGTTATGAGTAAATGCCAAGAATTTGTAAACTAAATCTTCACATGTTGGCAACACTGCCTTCAGTCATATGTGTTTCTTGATCTTGAGAGCTCCACACAGCAGTGTTTATCAGTGTGAGCTCAGTTTAGTTTTGAGGTTATTGTGTCAAACTTGTGCTGAAAAGTGAGTAAAATGTCTTTGCACTGCATTTGAACAATCTGAACTTATTTTTGTTATATTCATTAAAGTTATGTAGTCCTCAAGTAACGATATTAAAGAATTTGTAAAAAATGTGTATAAATGTGTATTGTGCTTATTTTGGAGTGAAACTTGCTGACCAAGATAAACAATGAGCTCCACAAAGTCTGCCGAACCTGTATTGAAGCATTTGAAATTGTGAAAAAATGGATAAATCACCAGAATTGCCATTTGCAATTCTGGTGATTTAGCGGGAGCCTACAAACCACTGTGATGACTGTTACTTTTGCTTAGTTAATTTAGAGGGATACAATGCAAAGAGTAAGAAATGTCTTGTGTATCCTAATATTTCATCTGCCATTAGACCAGTCTCACATGGAGAAAACCTGCCGATTCCATGCTCTCCACTTAAATTTACCAAAAGAAGTTGCAGAACCCCTTGGTTCTAAACTTAAGTCAAAAAATCTTCTAGCATATGGGATGTTTTACTCATGCATGGTACAGACACAGAGAACAAAACTAACCCTTACTTTTCTGAGAACGATTTATGATTTTTTGCAGTAATATAAATGACTTAATAAACTATTTAAGAATTAGTTACAATCCTACATAGTGGAGACTTTTTATTGACTCATCAAAGAGTCTCCAAGGTAGAGTCACCTTGGAGTCTGGTTGTTGTGCCATTGTGGTTCCACAATGGAAATAAATATGGGTCAATTCCAGTAACTCATTTTGTGCATTTGAAAGAAACATACAAGAACTTGAAGAAGTTGTTGACAAATATTAAGTATGAAGAACCTGTTGGGTGGTCTGTGCTGACTTTAAAGTGATAGGTACGTTACTTGGACATCAATCTGGCTACACAAAAATGCCTTGCTCTTTGTGTGAGTGGGACAAATGGAAAAGGATTAAGCACTGGATGTCAAGGTCTGGCCAAAGAGGGGCAGTTTGTTGCCGGATCAAAGAACATAGTTCATAAACCACTGGAAGACCCCAAAACTGTTCTCCTTCCACCCTTGCATGAACTAGGTTTGATGAAACAGTTTTGAAAGCTTTACTTCAGAAAGGTCCTTGCTTCAACTACACTATCTTTGTACTAAATTCCCACTGATAACTCAAGAGAAGCTAAAACAAGGTATTTTTGTTGGACTCAAATTCACAAACTATTGAGGGGCTGAAATTGAGGAAAGTATGAATAAAAGTGATTTTGTAGGTTATGACCCACTACTCGTACCGCTATTGCATCAGTGTTTTTGCCAATATCACAGCACATAACCAGTAATGCAGATGAACAGTATGAGAAAAATCAAATTTTCTTTCATGATTTTGGAAGAAACCTGATGTGATGTAAACAAACGGAAGCCATATTTGAAATCAGCATTAGAAGATGATTCAAAACCACTCTTTAATGAGAAAACAGTGAATTTTTTCAAAATGCAGAGTAGTGTAATTAAATGTTTAAGATTCTGATGGAAGAAATGTGCATGAAAAGAAAATTCTTCTTAAAGAACAGTCTCATATTTGAAGATAATAAAGTACTCAAACCTATGTTGGAATAATTATATTTATTTCTGAATTGGAAATATGTACATAATGGAGTCAAATGTTTCATGGTATTTTCTTACTATGCGATATTGCAAAGGCAGCTGTCACAGAATAAGTGGCAAGGAAATACCATGAAACATTTCACTGCATTATGTATATATTTCCATTTTAGAAATAAACATAATAATACCAATGTAGGTTTGAGTGCTTTATTATCTTCACACAACACTGTTTACCTTTGTGCCATGCTGCTCAAGGAATACTGTAGAATGGTCTGATATTGTCAACTCATGAATTTCATATTTAAAGACCATAAAACATTTTAGAGAAGAAGGATGACCTGTGACATATATGGACAAAATGTGGTTGTACAGCCCTCAAACAGTTACAAAAACACAGCAAGAAAATGTAAGATGAAACCCAAACAAAACAGTGTTAAAACCAGTTTTAGTTCTTATTTAATTATTGTTCTTGCCATAGGGAATAATGGTTTTGTCTCAATTCTTTACTTACATTTAAAGCTCAATAGAAGACAGATTATCACACTAAAACGAATTGGTGACATTTTGAATGTTATATAGAAGAAAAATTAATCACCAATATTCTCCCAGAAGAGTGTATTAGTCATAGATAATGCCTCAATATCGCAATGTTTTGTTAGAAAAGATTCCAACTTCTAGCAGTAAAAAATGTGATATGCAAGAATGGTTACAAAAAACTGTGTACCATACAATCATAATATGCTGAAAGATGAACTATACAATCTAATTAAACTACATAAACCATCTACTAAAAATATAACTGGATAAAATATTAGAAAGATGACATGTTTGTACTTCATTTGCCTTCCTACCATGCAGACCCGAACCCAATTGAATTAATCTGGGGACAGATAAAGCAGTATGTTGCGTTTCATAATGTGTCTTTTAAATTTGATGTTAAATCATTATTTGAACAAAAAAAAAGCAGCTGAAATTAGCATTTCAGAATGGAAAGAATGCTGCAAACATGTCATTGAGATTGAAAAGGCATATATGAATCAACAACCTCTCATTGATGAAAGGATAAAAAATTTTAATAGTCAATTAGGAATAAGTGAAGAAGAATTCTAACTTGATAAAGAAACAAAGACTGCAAGTGAGGATGAAATTAATTTTCAGGCATCAGTAAATTCTGTTTAAGTTCACTTAAAAAATAAAATAACTTAAAAAAGACTTAATGCATACGCATCATATATCAGTAGTAAAAGTAAGTATTTTTTTTATAATTTACAATTAATAGTATATAAAAAATTGTCACTAATCAAAGCAAATCATTTGCTTTGATTTCTTTTTTATCAATAAAATAATTGAATTCATGAATTTTTTGCAAGATAAGATGTTTCTCTGAAAGCAGTTAATAGCACTTTTAAATATTTTTATATAAAAAATACATGTTCGTATGTTCTGGTATCTTACTGGATGTTTTGTGTTTTTTTTTGTTTATTTTAAATTGTGCATTTTAAAATTTACAGGCAGTATACAAAAACCCCCAGGATCAGTCCTACAATGTAAAAATATTATGCATTCTGTGCTTTTGTTTAGCATTTGCTCCCTTACATTAAACATTTGGACTTGCCCCTGCAGTGACCTATGATGCTCAGTTTAGGACACATCCTGCCAAGCACAATGCCAGACACAGTATCAAATTGTTTAAATTATAAATTATGAACCTCTAGATGGTGACGTTGACATTATGATGAGGAATGAAGGGTAAAATAAATTAACTAAAAATAATTATCCAAAATAAAGTGCACTTCCTCTAAGGTTTGTCATTATGAAAGTTTTAAAAAATTATAGAATAGCTGAATATTCTGTTAGCTTGAACTTGAAGATTCTGAGTAGCACCGCATTGACAATGAAATGATTATTAAGCAGGTATGTAGCTATAATGAGATAAAAGTTTTGAAGAAATAAAATGAATGAAAGTTTTTACTGCCACCCAGGCCTTGGGGCAAAATATGTGAAAATATATATAAGAGATATTTTTGAAATTTGATGTCATTTTACTTTAGGTTTCTTCATATGAATTAAGAGAAATACATAATTTAATCATTTTGTTAGTGAAAAATTATACTTTAGAAATGCATGACAGATGGCAGCATTCAGCACAAAGAATTAAGAGTTGAGAGTGGAGGTATGAGAAAGGGACAGTAAATTTCAGGTATAAGTCTGTGCATGTCAGGCGGAAAAATCCTGGAACTTAAATTTCAGGTATAAGTCTGTGCATGTCAGGTGGAAAAATCCTGGAACTTACACTGCTAGACTGGACCTTAGAATATATGACTAAACTTTCTGAATTACTTGAGTGTGTCCTCCACTAAAATAATATAATGCAACTCTGAAACACAAAACCAGCACATTAGCCTAAAAAAAAAAAAAAAAATGTCATTAACACTAACCTCAGCTGTCTGCACAGACAGAGAGATTTCATAGCTGCTGATTCAGACTTCACACTCTCCTTGAAAGGTACACAAGGTTTCAGTGGGGCGGGATTGATTCTAAATGTTTGGTTCAGAAAAGTTTTAAAAGCATTATGGTAATTAATTACTTCAGTAGTTTGTAAACACTTTTACAGGCTGATGCAGATTTAAAGTTGAAAAGCTTGTTCATAGGTACAATCATGTTGAACTGTAAATTAATTATCATAATAATAAACTTCTACAGTGTAAACTGTTTAATATCATTATAATGACACTATTTATAAAAAAATAGTCAAAATTTTATTTAAAAAACTGTTTACAATGAAATTGGACTTGTATTTCAAGCTCATTTTATTGCCCTACAAAGGAGTTCCGATCAACCAAAGTGAACTAGTGTCCTGTTACGAGTTATACAAACTATGAATAATTTAGATCAATAGACTATTTTCATTTTCACAGTATTTTCAGAATTACATTTCCACACAAGAATAAATATCCCAGTATAGTACTTTTAATATTTCAGCACGTTATTTTTGTTATATTTATGATTACTTGCACATCTGAGGGCAGAAGGTCTGGGGATAATTTGTCAGTGATAAAATTTTATATTTATAATTACAGCTTTCTAAATTTATGTGAGATAATTAATGCTTTGTGATATTAGTTTAATTCACACATTTTGTAAACAAACATATAAGATAGATGGGATGTAATCATGAAGGATAATATTGTGCTAAATACAAAGAAGATGATGACTAAAATGCACAAGACAAGTTTAACCAGTATTTGATTTTGTAGCACTTCATGTGGTTTAATTAGCCCTCTTACTTTTGATGAAGAGATCCAAGGCAACTGGTCCACTTCAGACTTGTTCATTGCATTAGTTTATCAAGGAGAGAAACAAAACATATATATATAAAAAAAAAACCTCCCTCCCCATCATAAAATATCACAGCAACACCAAAAAACCAGGTGAAATCACAATTGGATCTTAATGAAAATAAAGAATTAAGTACAGAGAGCAACCATACTGGTCCCCCCCAAAAAACTATATTATATGCTCGCTTAGTGTTATACATATCTACGAATATTGCGTCATTTTGAGTTTTTAAAAAATGGAAAGCATGAATTACATTTAACTCATCCCAAGTGAAAGACAACATAAATCTACAAAAGGATATCCATATCAAATTTTCATGCACCATTAAGTGGCAGAAATAACTACATATGCAGGAAAGGCATTAAAGATTGTATGAAGCTTATGAACTGGACTGGCTTTATAGCTTTCTTTTGCAAAGGCAGGGGCACTTAAAATGTAAATTGCAGCAATCACATGTAAATTCTTGCTTTGTGCACCTCAATATTAAAGTAACCAGATATTTTCTGGCTTTTATACAAATATTGACAAAATATACAAAATCTTAAAGCTCTTATGTACATTAAAACTTTTACTGAATGAAACAATAATACAATGGAGCAGCTTAAATAACTAAAAGCATCATACGCTGAATGTTTATTCAGAATATGAGCACATTTCAATCACATTCTTAACAAAGAAATGAGGAAAAAAATATTTACAATAAAAATATGTGGACCAGCCACAAATACTTAATTTACATAACTCTTTTCTATTTGTACTTTACTATTAAATAATATGTTCAAAAACGTTTTGCCATTTAGCAATGACCTACTAAACAGATTCACTGGTTACACAGAGTCTATTCACATTATATAATATAAATAGGAATTGAAAATATACCACAAGAATGTTTCTTTTTCAAATTTAAGCCCAGGGACAGTACCACAAGTCAAATAAAGTGCATTTTTCCTTCTTATTTGAATATTAGCTTTTATATACCCTAATTTACTTCTTCACTTTTTTAAAGTGGCATTGAGCAATAATTATATAATGACTTACTAGCTTTGGTGTTAATAAAAGCTAACAGATTTTAAAGTGATCAATATGCTAAACAATTTTAAAGGGATACTTAACTTCTAAGTAATTTCTATCAATAATTTTCCTGATCTATTATTTCATGAATTCTAAAGATACATTTTATAGAAATCCTCAAAAGAAAAAAAATCAAACATCTCCACTGGAATCCACATTAAAGTGACTAGAAAACTGCCATTTTAAAAGTGACTTGATCTTTCTTTCTTTCTTTCTTTCTTTCTTTTTTTTTTTTTTGTTCACTTGTAATTTTATTTGCAAGTACTGTTCATATGATTGTTTGGTATTATATAACTGTACTTATATTCTATCAGGAATCATCTTCTTCCAAAATATATCATATGTTTAGGAAACTTCAAATCAGCTAGTCTTTAATGTAAACACTGATAAGAAGTGTTATTATAATTGTCTGTGTAATACATATAACATTTTGTCACCTCTCAATAGGGATTTTTTTTTTAACAGACAATTGCTGCAATTAGATTTATAATTCAGGATTTATCTGAATAAACAAATTTCCACACCTACTTTTTATTGTTTTGATTAATGCTACTTACTCTGGTTCCCACTTTACCACTCACCTAACAGTGAACATGGGATTAAGATGTTATAATTCAAAGACATCAGAAATAGCATTCTATTTTACAAAAGCTTATTCACAGTTCAATTTACTATACTCTAATTCACCTCTGAATATTGCTCAATAGATATATATCTAATTTCCACAGCTAATTTAAGGAAGTGAAATACACCATATTCAAAAAAAATATAAAATATTAAATTAAATACAAATATTATCATAGAGAAAGCAATACGATACTTTAAATGCTATTATAATTTATTAATTGGTATCATAAAAAATAGCAATATAGTGAAAATGGGAAAAAAAGACAACTATGTTCTTTAAAAGTAAATACTGAGGAAGCCATATTTATGACTGTAATTGCACTAAAACAATGTTCCTGAAGTCCTGCAGTTATTGCTTGAAATTGCTTTAAATACCACAAAGTAGCTTTAGAAATATAGTAGTCGCTCAGCAATTTTTTTTTTTTTTTTTTTTTTTGAAAATTGAAAATAAAAGCAATGAAGTGAAGCTTTTAAACTAAATGTGAATAATGACAGATGCGTGCAGCAGTTTCATTCAATTAATGCAGATTAATAAACTTTTATATGCAAGAATACTACAAGAATATAAAAATACAAAGGGAATTAAATTCTGATTTAAACCTCTTATTATAACACTCAGACAACTCAGTTAAGCTTGACTATGGGGGGGGAAAAACAGTTTTTCTGAAGTAAAATAAACTTAAAAGCTAAATGAAGAAGGCAATATTAAAAATAACAGCCTTGTATGTGAACAGGCAGGTATAATCTCAGTAATTTATCACACTGCTTATTTTGGAAGGTTACATGACTGTGCAACCTTCCAGTACCTGACTCACTACTTAAAGAGATGTCTCTAGAATTTGTTCTTAACTTTCAAAAAGTTAAGAACTGATTTCAATGCTGGTTAAAGTATTTCAGGCATAGACACGACATTGTGTTTAAATTGACAGAAAACATGACATCTACTTCACAACCACCACATCAAAAAGTAATACAAAACTTTAAATGTTTTTACCCCTCAAGTAATTAATGGAAGATCTAATAGCATGATGCTATTCACTACATCTACAAAAATTGGAATAAAATAACAATTTTTGGGCATACTGGATTTAAACATTTTCTTTTGGTACAGGATAATGATGACGAAAATAAAACATTTAGTACTTTATTTGAAATGTTCTGCTCCCCAGAAAAAGTTTCCTGTAGTCATGAATGATATTTTAGTAGTAATAATGGCAAATTATGCGAGAAAGCAAGCTTATATAGCATCAGCCAAAAAAAAAAAAAAAAAACCAGTTCATCCATTCATGCCCTCCAAGAATTTTTCTAGTTCTCCTTTGAAATTATTTAACCCATCCACTTCCACAACAGATGGAAGCCTGTTCCAACAATCAACCACTGGCCAAAGGCAAAACTTCCGCACATCTGTTCTGCAACCATCTTTCCTCAACTTGAATTTATGCCTCCTAATGTGTGTATTCTCAAGAAGTGGAAGAATACCATTAACATTCTTCCACTTTCTGTAATTATGGATGGCAATGTGTTACTTTAAAGTTTCATCAAAATACTGTAGCTGAAGATCTCTGCATTTTATACCATATAACTATACAGTATTAATTTTCAAAATTCCATCAAGGGCTAAGTCCCAGTGTTGTTACACTTGAGGTTCTACTGTACTTTTAATATCAGCTTCTCCATCCAAATTTTTAGTTAATATCATTTCAAAAACAGCATAAAAAAAAAAAAAAAATATATATATATATATATATATATAGGCAGTTCCCACTTTATGAGTTTTTTTTCTCCCCAAATATCAAGTATCAACAAAATCGAAAATATGAACATTAATTGCAATAAATAAATGCTAAACATTCATAAATATGGCAAATCAAGCCATGCTCGTAGCCGTATAATACAACAGTACTACTTAGCATTGTACAGCTGCGTGTACTACTATACGTTCGTTTGTTCGTTCAGGCAGATGAGAGCATCTCACTGACTTATGTAACATAAAGCAGTTACCACGCTGATGCTACAAAGAGTGGTTGTGTTGTTCTTCATTTTTGCTGTCTCGACTACTTTCAAATTTCTCCACCTTATTAATACTGTACAGTATACCAAATGAAATAATACTACGGAGAGTGAAATCAATAAAAAGAAACAGTGAAGAGAAATAACACTGGAAACAAAATATGAGATCATAAGCAAACATGATCTTATTATTCATCATCATCATCATCCATCGATGATGAAGAATAAACATTCTTTAACGTTTGTATGACATAAATATTTTCTTTATTATTATAATATGCTTGATTTTAAATGGTACGTTTTCATTTCTTTGGATAAATAAATCATTGTTTAAACATAAACTATTGTTTTGTTTGACCTTTATTAACATTACTATGGCCAAATTTCATCGTTGAGAACATAACCCCTGTTTTTAACGTTACATCTATGGGTAATGAATTTCCACTTCATGAGCGTTCGCCAGGAACGAATTAACTCGTAAAGCTGAGAACTACCTCTGTGTGTGTGTGTGTGTGTGTGTGTGTGTGTGTGTGTGTGTGTGTGTGTGTGTGTGTGTGTGTAAGCATTAGCAGAGGCATATGATGCAAGAAAGAAGGTAATTTTAATAAGGAAATGCAATTCTGTTGCCTATTCAAATAGTTTTGGTGGTGCAGTGAGAATGTAGTCAGGTTAAGCTGGAAATCGCTACTAGTAAAACAAGGATTAGCATTATAATGTATGTAATATTAAACTATATAATATTGGTGTAAACACACCACAGACAACTCTTAAACAAAAAACTATGTCAGTAGTTTGAAGGGCATCATTTTATCTGTATCTCATTACCTCGAATAAGTAATGCTTCACTAAAAGAGAAGACTATTGTTACTTATTCTCAGTGGGCAACACCACCCAGATGGCACCGTTTCAAGGCTTGTTGGCCTTTATTCGGTGGGTGGGCAGGTACCCTGGTATTGCAGACATGACAATCCAGTTGTGAAGATAATCTCACAATATGAGAGATGCCAGACGGTGTATGTGATAATATTTAAGTAAAATTAAATCTTCGCAACTGGACTGTCATGTCTGCAATACCAGGGCACCTGCCCAACCTCTGATGAAAGGCCAACAAGCCTTGAAACGGTGCCGTCTGGGTGGTGGTGCCCACTGAGAATAAATAACAATATTTTAGTGAAGTGTTACTTATTTGAGGTAGTTCAATACACAGCAACTCGTTGTGAAGGAGGAGCACAATGAGATACTGATAAAATGATGCCCTTCAAACTATTAACGTAGTTTTTTGTTTAAGAGTTGTCTATAGTGTGTTTACACCAATATTATATAGATTGTTATACTCTTAAAGATATGATGCCATGTTGCATTTAATTTTACTTAAATATAATATTAAAGAATAAAGTAATGACTGACTACAGATAATTTCATTTCAGCTACCCAGATTTCATTACCAGACTAAGAGAAGACCAAGGTATAAAAAATTGAAGCTACACAGGGTCAACAATACAAGCAGCATTCAACATGTTCCAAAATATTGCATTCTGGATACTATAATGTTATTACAGAATAAATTTTATAATTCGGTTATATAAAAATACATTTTAATAGCAAGCTGAATATACAGAGAAATTATCTGTAACTAAAAATGAATGATAGTGAAGGTTAGTTGTGGTCTGTGTGTGTGCATGCTTTTTTTTTGTTTGTGTTTTTTTTTTTTGGGGGGGGGGGGGGTGAATCAACTACTTTGGTCTTAATGAACCAATTCAACTTAGTATGATAGTCCACATGATCTTTATGATGTATTATGTCTGTACAAGAACCCTGTGTTAGTGATAGCACAGTCACCTGACATCTGGAAAAGTTTCAGTTGGAGTCCATACACCAGAAGAATTTCTGACGGCCTTTTGTTATTATTATCAATTAGTTACTTTTAGCTGCACTTCCAACACCTATTATAAGATTCCATTTTGACCGGAGCGAGAAAGTAGTTATAAGATATTTATTAATTCATCAAAGTTTATAAGTTATAATCTGCATAAAACTATCCACATTCAAGTTATTAAATTTTGCCTACAATGATGATGTGAAGGTGAATCTCTGGTATACAATACAGGCAGGCCTCGATTAACGCGATTAATACGTCCCACGAGCGCATCGCGCAAAACGGAAACGCGTTAATCGAATATAATAACCAATAGGAAAAATTATAATTGGTCCTTGACCTTCTGGAATGTCCATAAAGAATTTTAAAAATACCTTTTAAATGACTTTTTAACTGTATATAATGTAAAAGATAATGAAAATAATTATGGAATTAAATTGCATAAAACAGCAGTTCTTAAACTGTGCGCTGCGGAATATTTTGAATTTTTGAGGGAAACACAGCGATACTCGACATCTGTCGGACACCGCGCGAAGTAGTTCACAGTTTCAGCATTTCTTATTAAGTTGTTTGGACCTAACTACTAAACGAAACTGTTAGGTATTTCTTTTGGTCTGGGTGCGCCTTGAAAAAATTACTGAGACATTAAAGGCGCCGTGAACCGAGAAACTTTGGGAACCTCTGACATAAAATACACAATGAAGAAATTACTGTTGCGGAAATATTTGAACAGTGTTGACTTTCTCTTTTCATCAATCAATTTCCGATAGCCAACAACAATCTTCTCTGGGCACTGGCGAAATATATATCGCAGAGAACATCAAACCTTTTGTTTGAGGTTCTATGCGATAAGAAAGATTTCATCTAATTCTTTTACCGTTATCTCTTTTGCGGTAACATTTTCATCTGGCTCATTTAAAAATTTGAATTTTTATGCAACTGTGCATTGATTTTATTAGCAGGAGACAAACAAGTAACACGTCTTCTTCCGATGGTTGATGGAACACACCAAGGCGGGCAGCAGGCAAACGTTTGTTTATTGACCGTACGACTCGTGGTAAGCTTAACGCGAGATTCAAATCTTTTTCAACTATCGCATAAAAAAAAAAAAAAAAATCGCGTTAACTGGAAATTTGCATCGTGTAAAGTGAAAAGTGGTATCATTTTTCAAATAGCGTTAACTGAATATCTCGTTAATCGAACTCGCGTTATGCGAGGCTTAGCTGTATACCAAACACTGTGTGGAGCTCGGATTTTTTTTAAGGTCACTTGGAAGGGAGTAAAATAAAACATTTCTAATTCTTATTGGTCATATACACAATTTTCATTTATCTATAACCCATCATTATGTTCATGATATTTACTGTCCAGGAAAAGTTCTATCACTTTGCCAACTATACGTTGTTGACTATGTTAATCAATAAATTGAATGTCATTTTGGCATAAATGATATTGATTGAAATACCAGATTCATACTGTCTGAAATATCAGACAGTATGAATCTGGTATTGGCAAGACAACTGTAAAAGGCTGAGGAAAAAATAAAAAAAATCTAGCATTTTTGTGCTCAGTTTGTTTTTCAAAGAATCATGTTAAGTTATCACTCCATTTTAAAGAAACCGAAGTTAGAGATTATAGATAATGCATTATGGCTGTGGTTTATGTAAGAAAGATAATACAGAACTCTAACCAGAAGACCCTTAAAAGCAGCATCAAAGTAAAAATCTTGGTCTTCCACCAAGCTGATGATTTATAACAAATTTTATAACAAAGCAGAAAGTTTTATAACAAATGATAGATGGGCTGGAAGTTAGAAAAAATGTCAGGGTATTCATGTATTACATATTAGGCAGGAGAGATTATTCACTGATCAGCCTGCTGCTCTAAAATTTATTGAAGGTTTAAGATCATTCAAATTGATTGGGGAATAACTCTACAATATGAATAAAACAGGTCTAAATTATAAGATATTACCTTCAAAAACGATAGCAAAAAAAAAGCAGAACCTGTGACACCATAATACAAAAAATCCAAAGGGAGAATCATGGTAGTTGCCTGTAGCAATGCAACTGGAATTCATAAATTGTTGCTTTTTTGTTTTTGGAAAATCAACTAATCCTAGAGCTTTTAAAAATATATATTTTTCATATTTAACCAGTTTACTGCCACTCACAAAATTCAGTATGGATGGGTGCTGCATTATTCAAAGAATGGTTTTTTCATGAATTTGTACCTTCTATAAAGAAATGCTCAAAGATAATAAATTTATCTGAAAAGGCTATTCTCTTTCTGGATAATGCTCCTTCGCATTTCAATTGTGAGAACTCAAAGAAGGGGACATAAAAGCCATGCTTTTACCACCAAATGCAATAGTCTTGATCCAGTTTATGGATCAAGGGGTTCTTGAATGTCTAAAAAGACAACATAGGTGAAGGGTTTTGAGTTAAATTTTGGAAAAAAACAGAGAAAAATACAGGTCTTACAGAGTTATTAAAAGTCAAAGATTTACAATAAAACACTAGCATGGAACAAAATTCCAAGTTCAAAATTTACTAAAATATTGGAGAAAACTTTGGCCTGAAGTTGACAATGCTAATGAAAGTCCTGAATTGCAAGATGTAGAACACAGTTAATTAACTGATTTCAAGCAAGATGAAGTTCCAAAAATTTACAAGACATACATCAATGGAATTATGGACAATGCAGAAATCATGCATTGATCTAAATTTGAAGAAGAAATTGAATCAAATCCAGGGCCAAAAATTCATCAGCAGCTGGCAAAAAAGCCCTGGCTGCAGCTTTACACATCAAGCATCAGCCTGATTTAGCAGTCAGTGCTGTGATGTTTATAAAAAGAAAAGTGGATGGACTATGCTGCAAAATGTCACATTTCATAATCTAAACGTATGAAAATTACTGATTTTATGTAAATGAATTCACAATGTATACTTTTAAGTGGAAATAAAATTCTTAAAGTATGTATAGATACTTTTTTATGATTCCCAGCTTTAACAATTCTTTCGATTAACCGACCAGCTACCTGTCCTAATCATATTGGATAAGAGGATATTATTATACCATACTTCTAACTTTTCCAGATATACTATTGTTATGTTCAGAATTTTTCATTCTATTCCTAAGGTACCAATCCAGTTGATAACTTAAGAATAAAATAAATGTAAATGGCATCAAATAGACATATTAAAGGGAGGATAAAAACAGAGGATGGGAAGAGTGTAAGCACATCAGATATGGGATGTCTCATGTGGCCACTTATTGCTATAAGAAAGCATAACAAGTGATCGTGGTAAATCAAAGCTTCAGATTAAAAGGGAATGGGCAATTTCAGAATACTCATTGGGTAAGAGTATGTACATACACCAGGGTGACTAGATGTTCTGTTTTTGAGAGGGTGTTCCATTGTTCCAACAAAGATGAAATGGGATGCCAAAACTTTTCACTACTGTGTAAAATTACACAACTTCAGATTTTCTAGACTAAACTGTGTGCCCAAACTAGTTCTTTTGTGTAATCATGTGAATTTGTTTCATTTCATACACAATGAAGTAAGGGTTCTTACACGATTTCTGATTACGGCAGTTTCTTCTAAACAAGGTATGTTGACAGCAAGACAGAAAAATAAATGCAAAGAGGTGATTTTTATCTAATCAAAACTGATTTGTCTAGTTCTTAGATTATGTTCACACTAAGCTATGACAAACAACGATAGTTCCCTTCTCCTGCTTTCCAGCTACAGTAATAAATGTTATTCCTGTGGTGATATGAAAGTGTTTAAACAGATTGACACTATTTCAATATACCAGCTAATTTATATTTAATATAATATTAAATTTTTCAGTTTAATTACTGTTAAGTATATACATACATATATTTTAATTACTTTTTAAAATAAACCATTGAGGAACATGCATTAATCAGTTCTAATTAAACTGATTAAATATAATTCATTTTAAATTATATACTAATGAAACAAATATACTTCAGTGGATAATAATTTTGCTAGAGTGAAGCAAATAAAAAAAAAATCATATCAATGCAAGCAAACAGCTTTAAAAACTTGATATAGCCAGTTAGATTTGAAAGATTTCTTATAGCATAAAAGTTATATTTTAAACAGATGCTTTTCTTTAATTGTAACCAATCTGCATTCCTTCAAAAAATTAATGAATTCAGAAAAAATTGTGAGAGTGGGTGGGGGGGATGATTACAGCAGAATACAACTTATAAAACTACACACATCACCAAGACATCTAATAATATATTTTTAACATATTCTGAGGTGAAATTAGAGTAAGTAAAATTTTGGCATGTGCATGAGACTAGTAAGTTTAATGACCAACAAATGACAGTGTAAAACTGCAGTACTTAATCCATATGCTGCATGTACTGAAATGCAAACAAAACAAATATACTATCCTAAACAAAATAATGCATACAGATTAATACTGACAACTCTACAACATTTTATAATTAATATGATCTGAAAGAAGTTGCTGCCAGTGTGCAAAGATAATACAAAAATGCCCTATTTAACATACATCCCAAGAGGAAATCTGTGAACATAACCTGCAATTTAAATACCGGTAATAACGTGGCATTCTTTTCTTTCTTCACTGAATAGTAGAGGAAAATCATCAACATTGATAGAGATTCCCAACATTTGAAAATCTGTAGCTGCACCTGAAAACAAAACCAGAACATACATCAGAATGTTTTTATAAATGATTTCCATTGTTGTAATAATTATATCTTTATTATTAACAATAGTATAATAATAATAATAATTATAGAAAAATGCTGCTTTGTGAAGTGAAAAAAGTACCTTCATAATTTGGAGGATAAAGATAATATGATTTAAGCATTTGGTATTTAAAAATCAGGAGTCAGCTCCTACTAAGGAACATTTTTAATTAACTGTCATGTCAGTTGACAATGGGATTCATCTTTTGAGTTTGAAACGCTAAGAATCCTATTAAGCTTCAGAAGTCTATTAATACATCGTAGGATTCAGATGAAAGGCATGTTAAACAAGTTAAAATTTTGACTGGATTTGTCGGTCGGGAAAAAGCTGTAAATTTTATTTTATTTTATTGGTGAACAGAGAGTAACTATGGATAGTTACTACTGACATTTTCTTTTGTTTTCTCTTTCAGAATACTGATAGGAATATCTATAAATATTCTGATTACAACCAGCATAAAAATCTAAATAATTGATGGAAAAATACTCCGCCATTGCTTATAATATGCTATTAAAAATGTGGTAAATTTACCAACAATCAGGAAACCATAACAATTTCCAAAGGTAATAATAATGAATCTTTCAACCTTTTAAGAATGGGACTGATAAATGGTTTCATCATGGGCCCATATTTTATTTGCAGATGAAATGCAATAACCTATGCTATTTATTCTACATTTGTACAAAACTAAAGGTTGCAGAATTTTTGTGACTTTTTATTTAATGGGTTAATTTTTAACTTAAATGTATGTTGGTGTCTGATGTGCTTGGCACACACCAACTCAGTAGCATATTGTATAAGATAGAGATTTTCCTTGACCCACATGCATGAATTCTGGCTGATCACACCTTCACTGAGGTTGAATCTTTTAAGGATGTTTTATCCAAAATACTCCAGCTATAATGTGTTCAAAAATCAATTGCAGTAGGTTAACTGTTTTCTCGTCTGCTTCTTTCAATTCCTTGCACCATCGTTTCACCATTAATCATTCTTCCTACCATGTTTCCTGATTTCCTTCTCAATTTCTGTATATTCAGTTTCATCCATTGTTCTCACTTGATCATTAATTCTTCAGGTGTAGCACCCAGATCTGAACACAGATCTGACCCTGACATTTCCCTAAAAATACTGAAGTCGTTAGCAACTAAAAGAGAAGGGTTTCGTCAAGATATCACAGAAATGGAGAAGAGATATCAGGGAATGCAGAAAACCAATAATAGATAAAAGAAAGGGAGACAAAACCCAATCCTGGCTTAGGGCTGATTCAATCAAACATTAGTAAAAAATTTTATCTGATTCACTAATAAATCTATTTTAAAAAATTATTACATGGAAAAGTGTATTTTCTTTAAAACTAACAAAACATAACTTTCAGAACAAAATGAAATTTCAAAAATGAAAGGAAAACTGATGAATATTTATTTCACATTAATATTCTTCTTTTACAAGTACTTTTTCTATTTCCTAACAAACAATTATGTATTATTATTATACAGGGTGATTCACTCTACCAGTGCAACAAACTTGCAGGAGGTGTAGGGGACACAAAGACGAATCGGAATCACGTAGCATTGCAGGGTCTGAAATGCCTTCGTCATGCGGTAGAGGACGTTGAACGGGAAGTCGCGTGAACAGCGATCCCGCTGGAAGTCAGCATTTGCGAACCAATTTCAGAGGCAGTAGGATGGACGAGTGTTCAAACGTTGAAATGGCAGACATGCACCTCGCGTATGGAGCTGTGGACTGTAATGGGCGTGCCGCTCTGCGCTTGTACCAGGAACATTTCCCTCACAGGCATGCTCCTCATACGATTTTCGCATGTGTGCACAGAAGGTTACGTGAGACTGGTTGTTTCACAAGAGGTCCCATGAATCGAGAGCGAACGACGAGGGTGCCAAACAATGAGGAGAATGTCCTACGTCTTGCAGAAGGCAATCCGAGTATGAGTACTCAAGCGATAGGCCAACGATTCGGTATTTCCCAGTCCACTGTATGGAGGATACCGTCAACAAACCAAATGAGTTCATACCATCTGCAACGTGTCCAATCATTGGAGCCTACGGATTATCCACTCCGGAGGACTTTTTGCTACTTGGTTTGTTCAACAGAAATGGTTCGCAAATGCTGACTTGCAGCAGGATCGCTGTTCACGCGACCTCCCGTTCAACACCCTCTACCGCATGACGAAGGCATTTCGGACCCTGCAATGCTATGTGATTCCGATTCGTCTTTGTGCCCCCTACACCTCGTGCAAGTTTGTCACACTTGTAGTGAATCACCCTGTATATGATACAAAATATTCGCTACATTAAAGTTTTGTAATATTAATTTTACAATTTCATTTTTATTATGTTTTCTTTTCTTTTTTTTATCATTTTGCAAAAGAACCTTATGTGATATAAAAAAAAAAAAAAAAACGAAGACTACTTTTAAAATCAGCATAACTGAATTATGGAGAGTCATTTACTAGAACCAAAAACAACTTTTCACAATATAATCTTTTGCATAATAATTACAGAGATTACAATTTTAGGCATGTTTGCATATATATGGGAGGGGGGAAGAGTTTTTAGTCAAATATAGATTGCAAAGGTTTTCATGAAAGACAATATTGCCAATCTGTGCTGTGATACTTCTTGTGTGTTCACAAGGAGTGTTGTCACAGGTTTGTAGCTATATTCTCTTCCGTTACAGATGCTATTGAAATGTGGAAGGCGAGTGAAGGTGGCAACTGTTAAGAGAATCACACACCATGCAGTCACTAGGTACCTTCATTTAAAGGAAATATTTCCAAAAGAAATTCATGAACATATGCAGCAAACATTAGGGGAATCTTGTCCTTCTTACACTACAGTCAAAAATTGGGTTGTAGAATACAAGTGTGGACAAAACAGCATTGAAGATGCACCCCACAGTGGCAGGCTTATTACCATGTCGACAATTGCAAATGTGGATGCTATTCATGATCTGATCATGAAAGACTGCAGAATAATATTAAAGCACACTAAGGCAACATTCAACATCCCCCATGAGTGAATACATGATATTATGGTGAATCTTTTAGGAAAGAAAATGGTTTCCTTGAGGTGGATTCCTAATGCACTGAATTCACTTCAGATTAGAAGCAGGAAAGAGTGAGGTGTTGTCGTGAGATTGTGCGGCATTTTGAAGCAAATGAAGCTCAGTTTTGGGGGTAGTATGTCACTATGGATGAAGCATGGATGCACCACTTCAATTCTGAAACAAAATAACACTTGAAACAGTAAAAGCATCCCTCTTCTTATACAGCTAAAAAGAGATTTAAGTGTAGAAGTTGGCTGGGAAAGTAATGCATGTCTTCTGGGATGCAAAAGGAAGTGATCATGGTTGATTTCCTGGAACAAGGTGTCACTATCACTGCTTATTATTCTAACCTAGTGAGATGTTTCTGTGAAGAACTGAAATGCAAGAGGCACAGGAAATTGCCTAAAGGAGTCATCTTGCATCAAGACAATGCACCGGTACACACATTTGTGACTCAGGCAACACTGCATGACTGTGGGTTTGAGCTATTATGGCACTTGCCCTACTCATCATATTTGGCTCTACTGAACTATTTTCTATTTCCAAATCTCAAAACATCATCTAGGACCACAGCCTCTCAAGCTCACCCCATGGTGGGATTTAGGAGTTATTGAAATGCTATGTCTTCCTTTCCTTTCATTCACTGAAAACTTGTATGGTTTCTCATGAGATAGGGCCCAGATAGCCAATATTCTGAATAAAAAATTTGGGTAATGTATGTTTAGCTTACAGTTAGTGTTAATTAGTTAATATACAATTTCATATTATGCACTGATCAAGTTTCCAAGTAACTGAAAACAGAAAGTTCTCAAAGCAAGCTCACAAAATATTTTGGTATGTGTAAGCATGCACATACACACCAAGAAACAAAAAAATACAGTATAATGACTTATCATGGTGCTTTGCAACATTCTTTCATAATATAACGTAAAAAGGTGAAAAATTATAATCTCTCTATTTAGTGATCCATATTACTTAAAATTTTCATGAATGTCTTTCCTGGAACATGTGGGCTCATTCCTGGAATGTGCGTGTGTGTGCACGTGCTTGTGAATTTTTTGAATGCAGTTGTGTTACAACTAGTATTTTTCAATGGCTGTGGACTTGTGGATGAGTTTCTGTCTGGAATTTTGAAGTTTTGTAAAAACAAACACTGTAAATAAAACTCTAAATATTAATGTGCTTTTACTTTGAATTGATTGTCCAACATTAGCGTGACTGTCAACAGTCAAATCAGAATTTAAAAATTTATGGCAAAAAAAAAATTCATGAAAAAATAAATAAGCTTTGCTACTTTTTGTTTTTTAAAGTAATGTCATCTACATCTATGTAGATAATATTACTTGCATGTTTCAGTTTGATAACTTATACCAGTGTTTCCCAAACTGTTCTGCAGAACACCAGTGTTCTGTGAAAAATCGTAATTAATAATTAAAAAAAAATAATAAAATAAATAAGTTTTGCATATTTGTAGCATACACCACTTTTGTATTATTATAATTTTTAACATTTTTTTTTTTTTTTTCGGTTATTATACTGACAGACTAATAATCAAATAGAAAGCAGAACACTTTATTTTAGCAGGCTTTTGCATAGAGCAGTATGTGTAGAGGTAATGACATCTACAAAAAAGTAACAACATTGTGATCTAATATGCCATTCGTATGCGATTTAGCCTGGAGTATATGGGTTGAAGGAGATGGAGAAGCAAACCGATATTATAACTAAACTCACTTCCTTGTATAAATTTTTTTTTGATAATTATCAGTATTTCGAAATACTATTATTAAAATAAATGACCATGGATTTGTGGTTGAAAAAAATAACTTTAAAACGACAAGCAAGTACTTGTAGTATTGCAACTGTGGTCGATGAAAACTAACACAATATTGTCACAATTCAAAGTGAGGATGAACAATCGCAGCCTTTTGTTCCCCAAAAATCCGAAGTTAAAAAAACAGGAACCAACTAATAAAAGACCAAAACGAAAGTATGATGACAGTTATTTGAATTTCGGCTTTACATGTGTTGGAAATAAAGATGCTCCTGATGTATAGTGCATCATATGTAATAAAATATTAGCAAACAGTTCTTTTGCTGCCGCTAAACTTGTGATTCGTAAGTGTTCCGTAAATATATTGTGAGATGAAAAGTGTTCTGTGACTAAAAAAGTTTGGGAAATGCTGTTTCCCGAACTATTTCCTGTTTTGACACCTCAAGAAAAATGTACGTGGACGTCGCTTTGCTGATGATAATGAACTGAAGTCTTCTGTTTCTGTATTCTTTGATGGACAGGACAAAGAATTTTATTTGTCTGGTATTTCCTCATTGTCAACAAAATGGAACAAGTGTATTGAAGTTCAGGGGAGTTACATTGAAAAATAAAAGGTTTTTGCCTCTATCTCATTTCCTTCATAGGTAGATAGATAATTTATTGAACACACCTTGTATAAAGGATTATAGTGTACACTTAAAATATTAAAATTAAGATTTAAAATGAATAATATAAAACATAAGTAAGCACCGTTTCTAAAACTATCCAGAATTATTAGACTATACATTACCATCACTTTGTTGATGCTGCTGATTTTATGTGAAGGGTAACATGCTATCATATCATCCAGGTGGTTCCTCTTTGAAAGTATAACAAATTTGCATCGTAGATTGATATACCTACTCAATGTAAAACCATTATTAGATTTTTAGTTTTTTCTACCCTCTTATATCCTTTCTAAAGCAAGCTGCTTGGAATGCTTCTCTCTCAATATTGTATTAAAAATGAGCAAAAACAGCTCTCACAAAACATACACAAGTCAGTTAACTTAAATATGATGAACAGAGCATATTCTCCACAGATCCTTGTTAATAAAACATGTCTCTTGACTTGCGATGTCATTACTCTAGCACAGATAATTGTTTGTATCTTAGGTGAACAAAAAAGTCACTTTCAAATTTCTTCATTAAATCTGAAAGATTTATAGTGAGAAAGCAGTGATCCAGCCACTGCTGACCATGAAGTCAACAATTTTAAGACAATCTGCTTTTTCCAAGCCAGCAGGATAACGAGATTTCACAGTTTTACCCTGTTTTTTGCGTAGATCAGCCTGAAAAAGAAATACATTTATAGAAATTGCTATAAAAAATATTAATAAATTTAAAATTTAAAAAAATCTATTTTTTTAAAGTAAAAATTTTAAAATAAAATCTTCAGAATGAGGACACCACCAAAAAAGTGTAAGAAGAGGAATGCTCTAAGCAAGACTGATTACTGATAGAGGGGTTGTATGAATGACCATCACATGATGCACAGTGAGGCTGCAAGTGTGGATTGTGTAACTGCCAATAAATATCAAAGCACCCTCAAATAAACTGAGGAGAGTTGCAATATCATATAGAAATTTAATAATGTAGATGAGATTGTCCTATACAGGAACTCCCCAACTTACATAAGTGCTGCGTTCCGCAGAACGCTACGTAAGACGGAATTTCCCCCATGCTTGTGCAGCACTCGCAACTGTGCTCACCGAATTGATTGAATCAAAAAATAAATGTAAATTTTTTTGATTATTTACAAATGTAAATAATTGTAAATAGAATTATTTACTGTATTTATTAAATTTTTTTATCTCATGCGCAGGAAAAATTACAAGTGTGCAATTTAAAAAAATTTCAAAATTATAAAATTACAAAAAAAAAGAGGAGACAGGCATAATGTCAATAGGTTTTACCTCTCGAGCATTTTTGCCAGAATCGACGTCTTCATCTGATAAGTAAGGCGCTGTGGAGGTTGAGGGCTGTGGAGATTTAAAAGGCGTCGGCCGCTCAACCTTACAAAAGAACATATTAATGGATGACTGGACGGTGGCTTTTTTTTCTTTTCATCGTAGATTTCTTTGTAGCAAGCAAGCATATCATTCACCCCTCTGTTAACTTTTAAGAATCGTTCGCTGTCAGGATCCATCTCCTCAAACCTCACCATTGGCCGATGCAATTTCACGAAATGCCATTGCCACTTCTCTAGTGATGAAGCGTCTCAGCTCCTCATTTGGTTCATCTTGAGCTTCGCCATCATTTTCTTCTTTCACTATTGCTACCTGCAAGTCAATAAGTTCTTCGTTAGATAATTCCTTTTCTTCTTCCTCTAACTCCTCCACATCTTTGGCATCAACCTGCAAGTGAAGTAGCTCTGCAACCTTTACAATCTTATCTGTAACCTCTTCATATGATTCGTCTTTTTCAAATCCTTTGAAGCCTTTTAAGTGCCATGGGCATATTTTCTTCCATGCGCCATTTAAACAACTTTTAGTAATTTCCACCCAGGTCTTATTAATGTTTAAGATGGCGTGGCAAATATTGTAAGATTTCCAAAAGTCTCTTGACAAAATTTTTCTCATCGTCTACTGCAGACAATGCCTGAGCAAATGTTGTGCATAAACAGTATGCTTTTAAATTTGAAATAACACCCTAATCCATAACACCCTGTTGGATGAGTGAAGTCATGTTTGGTGGTAGAAATATGACTCTCACATTTGAATTGAAATCATCTAGATGTGTAGGATGTCCAGGAGCATTATCTAATAGAAGAAAAATCTTGAAAAGAATGCTGTTGCCTTTACAATAATTTTCAACCTCAGGTATGAAGAGGCATTTAAACCAATCCTCAAAACCAGATATTGTTATCCATGCTCTCTGGTTCGATCAGAAATGCATGGTTAGGGTGGCTTTATTGATGCCCTTAAATGCATGAGGATTTCCAGAATGGTACACAAGCAGTGGTTTTAATCTGTAATCTTCCACTGCATTAGCCCCAAGCAAGAGCATGGCCCTATCTTTTGATACCTTGAAACCTGGCATTGTATTTTCCTCTTTGGCAATGTACGTTTGATCCAGCATTTTTTTCCAATACAGAGCAGTCTCGTCAATGTCAAAAATTTGCTGCGTTGAATAGCCACCTTCATCAATAATTTTTTCCAACACATCACAAAATTTCTCTGCAGCTGCAGAATCGGCACTGGCGACTTCACTACATACTTTAATGTTTTGGAAACCAGCGTGATGCTTGAACCTATTAAACCACCTGTTGCTTGCCACAAACTTGGCTTAGGGTTCACTGTATTTATCCTTAATATCTTCATAAATACTTCTTGCTTTTGCTTGAATGGCCATTGGACTCAGGGGCACTTGCTTCTAAATCTGATTTTCCATCCAAATTATTAACAGCTGTTTCATCTTCAATATGGCACCTGTTTTGTGATCACTGTTGATCTTAAGTGTGTTGAACCTTTGACATGTTCTTTTATATGCACACTGTCCTTTAAAATAGTATTCGCTGTTAAAGCAGCGAGACCTAATTCCCATACAATAGATGACAAACTTTATCCTGTTTCATACTTCTTAATCATTTTCATCTTCATTTCTAAATCAATTTTTTTTTGTTTCCCGTCACTACCACCACTTGCACTTTTCATTGGTCGCTTTCCCTTCATCATTGTAATAGGTAAATAGGAATGAAGAGCAGTTTCTGAAAATTTGTTTTATATATATGATTGAAGATTTCAGTGAAGGGAACACATTTCACCATAACAGCGTAAAAACCCACACAATTGCAGTTATCGATATTATCGCAAATGCAATAAGATTGAGTTTATAATTAGATGCACTAACAGAAAAGCAGAAATGGAAAGTGCAAACTGTTTTTATTGTTTTATGGCCATGACCTACGGAAAAGTGTTTTAGAAAAATATCATAGAGGCGTTCAAAATTGATTCTTATAATGGAACATATGACATCAATGAAAGTGTAGCGCAATTTACATTATAAATGGGCCGACCGGGCTAGCCGAGTGGGTAAAGTACCTGCCCGGCAACCCAAAGGTCGCGGGTTCGATTCCCGCCTCGGGCTTGGATCAAAGTACTGCAAAAACCCTGGGAGGTGCAATATGGCCACAGAAGCCGATGCGCCAACAACTACCAAATCAAAAAAAAAAAAAAAAAAAAAATGACTTTTCAGAGAGATAAATAGCTTAGTAATATAGCAAATTTTTCAACTTCCAAGGACTTGGAACAAATTCCAAAACACACACACACAAAACAATGTGTTATTGGGTTCGCATTACGATATTTTCACGATACAATCCATTTATTCTTACGGGATGCAAATACATTTCCACGATTTTTTTTTAAGTTTGTACCGGTCGGGAAAAACTTACGTAAAGTCGAATTTCCATAAATCGAGTATTACATGAGTCGGGGAGTTCCTGTATTGATAGAAAATGCCTAATAGGGCAGGTCCTTGAGGTTGTCACAGACATTCTCTCAGATATGCCAGACAAGCTGTACTTGTTACCTGAGAGTCTAAAATGCTGATGGAACTGATATTTGGTTGACACTGAAGTGGACCCAATTTCGGCAAAGTTCAGACAGTCTGTGACAGCCAAATCCTCTGCTTGCACCTTCACGATGGTGGGATTGTTAGTAATACTAGGTATAACCTCCATGCACTAGTACATGGTGGGTGACCACCCAGGTGTGAACCAACGTAAGCAGGGGTCGAGGTGTGGTGCCCACACCACATGGAAGAATGCCGCCCCTCTATGTTACCAGGCAGTACTAGGTGGTAGATGACTCTCATCAACCGGTGGAATACCACCACTCTGCTTACTGGAGGCTTGAAGTGGTGAAACCCATGTTTAGTCTCTAGAGCTAAGTTCTGGTCAACCCTTCCACATCTCTTCCATCATACAGTATGATTGATGACTTTTGAGGTTATGATGAACATCGTGGCGAGATCCAATATTCCTTACATTTCGAGGGTACAGCTCTAAAACGGTGTTCGCAGGCCGATTGCTAGTTAGTTAGTTGGTTAGTACACCAGACCGAACCTACTGGTAACTCTCTAGGAGGCTTCCGGATCAGCTAGTGTATAATCTTGCTACCTCTACTCTGCCAGATAGTGACTGGAAGGAGTCAGAGTACTGTGTATGCAGGGAGCATTGTTGAGGCCACGTTATGTCAAGGATCTGGGTATATTCTTACCATGTGCACGCCACATCCAAAAATTTCATTACTTCATACAACATGTCCCACCCACTTTTTCTTACTATTGAATACACCATGAATTGTCAAACTAATAGAGCAAGCTTATCTGCAAAAAGATCTAAACCTCCCAAACACTTCCTAATTCATTTCACAAATATATGTGGTCGCAATTCTAATCTCAACGATGTCCATTTCCACTTGTAGTCTGCCAAACCCATGTATTTTTTCTGACAGAATCTCAGTTATTGGCTGATTCAACTATTGCTCATCTCAGATGCCCAAGTTATTTCCTGTATGATTCCTTTCGCCTCAAGGTGGTACTTGTGCATATGTCCGTTCTGATATTTCCTGTCAGAGACTTGGCAATTTGGAATCTCCTCTCTTTGATCTTCTCTGGCTTAAAATCTCTCTACCTCATTGTGTCAAATTCATCTGTAGACTCTACCATTCTCCCAACTCCACTAATCACTTGGAGCTCTTTGACTTTCTCTCTTTGCAACTTTACTTTCTCCAGTCCAACTTTCCTAACAGTGAGATAATTTTCCTTGGTGATTTTAACATTCACAACTCCAGGTGGCTTCCGTCACACCGACCCAGCTGGTCGAGATGCTGAGGCTTTTGCAATTACTAATGACCTTGCATAGATTGTTCATTTACCTACAAGAATACCAGACAATCCTAACCATACAGCCAACACGCTTGGTCTTTTTCTCACAAACAACGCTTCTAAGTACATGGTCGAAGCGAGTGGTCCTTTAGGCACCTCAGATCACAACTTGATGATTGTCTCTTCTCCAATGGAGCCTTTATCTCATGGCTATTCCCTACCTCATGTTATTTGGCATTACAAGAATGCAAAATGGGATGACCTGCGAGATTTCTTTTCTTCTTTTCCTTGGTCGGATTACTGTTTCAAAACTTCCGATGTCAATGTTTGTTTAGATCGGGTCAGTGAAATTATTCTTGCAGGAATGGAATCCTTTATCCCACACTCCACTTTCGTCCTTTATCTAAACCTTGGTTTTCCAATAAATGTGCTAAAGCTGTTCAAGAGAAGAATGTTGCATATCGTAATTGGCTTGTTTTTAATTCTTCAATTTCATTTTCTGCCTACACCAAAGCTCGCAACAATTGTAAAGAAGTTATTAATCAGTCCAAACTAGAGTTTGAACAGGCTAAGAGTAGAAAACTTTCTCCTTGCCCTAATGGTAGCCAAGGATTCAGGTCTCGTGCCAAAGCTATTGGCCGCAACTTTTGCCCATCTCTGCTACCACCTCTGTCCAAACCAGATGGTTCTGTTGTCACTTCAGCCAAGGATAAAGCTGACTTGCTAGCATCCCATTTTTCTTCCAACTCATGTATTAATGATCTTGGTAAAACACCTCCCACCATTCCCAACACGCTCCATTCAATGTCTCCTGTGGTCTTCTGTCAAAAGGATGTCAGAAGGATTTTGACGAATCTTGATGCTAAGAAAGCTCCAGGTACCGATGATATTTCTCCAGTTGTTCTCAAAACCTGTGCTCCTGAACTCACTCCCATTCTTTGCCACCTTTTTTCATTTTCTTATTCCAAAGGTGTTTTTCCTTCTGCTCGGAATTTTGCTCATATCCAGCCAGTTCCTAAAAAGGGTGACAAATCCCTCCCATCCAATTATCGTCCCATTGCAATTACTTTCACTCTTTATAAAGTAATGGAGAAATCAATTAACCGCTAACTTTAAACTACCTAGAAACCTTCCATCTGATCAACGATCACCAGTATGGATTCCGTCAGTGTCGATCCACTGGTGATATTCTGGCTTACGTTACCCATTTATCGACTAATTCAATGGAAAGATTCGGTGAAACACAAGTAGTTGTTCTTGCCATCTCAAAGGCTTTCGATCATGTTTGGCATAAAGGTCTTCTAAACAAGCTTCCATCTTATGGTTTCCCAACTGTTTTTTGTAATTGATTATCCAGTTTTCTCTCTGACCACTCACTGAGGGTGATGGTAGATGGCTCTCCGTCTTCTAACTTCTCCACTAATGCTGGTGTCCCCCTCTTTTCCTCTTGTATATTAATGACCTTCTTCAATTGACTGGAAATCCTATCCATAGTTTTCCCGATGATAATACATTGCATTCCACTTTCCATTTTGAGAAACCTTGCCCTGCTCAATCAGCTTCAACTTCTCGAAAATCTGCTACCAATTCCTTAAATGCCGATCTTCAGGTAATTCTCCAGTGGGGCAAAGACAACTTAGTTGATTTCAACCCTTCTAAAACTCAGTCATGTCTTATATCTCGCAAAAAGGATTCTTCTGCTCCTATGCTTATCTTTGGTGACACTCCGATTTCTAGGCAAAATGATATATCTCTTTTGGGGATTACCCTGACTTCTAATCTCTCTTGGCACAAGCACATTACAAATATTACTTCCTCTGCATCTAAAAAACTTGGTTTTCTCTTTCGCTCTCGGCGTTACTTTTCTTCCATACAGCTGCTCACTCTGTATAAATCGCAAATCCGCCCTGACATGGAATATTGTTCCCACATCTGGGGTGGTGCCCCCAAAACCTCTCTCAGGCTTCTTGATTCCATTCAGAAGAGGGCAGTTAGGTTAATTAATGATTCATCTCTAACAGAGTCTCTCCACTCGCTTTCTCTTAGACGTACTGTTTCTGCTACATGCCTCTTCTACAGATATTTCCATGGGCACTGTTCTTCTGAATTGGCTTCTATAATTCCCGCTTTCTCTTTCAAAACAGTCCGAACATGTGCAGCCACCAGCCAACATCCATTTACTGTCCAACTTCAAACTCACAAAACCAACTTTTCATCTTCCTCGTTTATTCATTCAACTGCCGTTTTCTGGAACAACCTTCCTTCATACGTATTTCCTGAAAATTACAGTCTACAAAATTTCAAGTCCAATGTCAACAAATATCTTCTTTCGTCTTCTCAACCTCCAACCCAAGCAAGGTACTAAGTACTATAGGTCTTAATACCTCTATGTTTGGGGTTTACATAAAAAAAAAAAAAAAAAAACATAATAGAGAAGGGAAGTGAAAATGTAAAACAATCAACTTCAGGTTTCAAGCCACTAAGGCCCAACTGACTCATCTAAATTCCTATTTGGGAAAATACAACTACATATCCCCTAGTCAGAATATTCTACAGCTCTGAAGGATTTGCAAAGACTAGACATCCTTATATGATAGTCCAGTGAATGAATAAGTGTTTTTACTGAGTTAGTAAATATTTGCGGGAAAATAACCTTTAATTTTTCAGATAAAGCTCTGTTGAGTCTAAAAAATGCTCCAGGTCACCTTACAGATTCTAATTTATACGAACTTTTTTGTGGTACAGCTATGATGGTCTTCTTATCTTTAACTACAATCTCCCCTCTATAAACAATTGGCAAAAATGTTATTACTAACACATTTATGAAACTGAAGGTGCATTTTCTTTTAGAGTGTTCTAGAAAGCTTACACAACTGCAAAGTCAGAGACAATATTCATAAGGTACGGCCAAGATATTTATTGTGTGGCAGTGGTCACACAAGACCTGACAGGTCCATTTTAAAAATAACTTTGAGCATTAATTGTTGCTTCAAGGCTCAGTTACAGTACTCTCCCAAATACAGATAAAGTTTATCTGAACAGTTTTGAAAGCAAACAATTATTGATTACTTGGAATTATATGTATAAAGGACCTGTCAGGTCTAGTGCAACCACCTGTATTACTATTTTTGTCTTCTGCTTCAAGATGCTACTTTCTATTTCAGCATAATGTAATAGGTTTCTCATCCACTGGCTGATGTGTCTGCTTAAGAAATTAAATACTCTTTGTACATTTTATGCAATTTATTTATTATTATTTATCTGTTTATTCCTTTATTTATTTGACAAAACATATGACACATATCCACCTAGGGAGTACAGGACCTTGCCGCTGGTGGTGGAGCTTGTGTGCTCCTGTTGCCTCGAGCCTTATGCAGGCGGTAGCTTAGCTACCGGCAGGGCCTCCGAAGCTGGACGGGTCATAGGATAGGGACTAGACTAAGAAGTACTCCAACCAGCACCTGATCAGAGTGGGTGGTTGACAACAGCGTCTGAACCTCATGTTTGGGGCGGCTGATTCGTTTGGTACCTGGCAGAAAGGTTAAAATGCATCCCCTAGAAATAATCCAGCAGTGAGGGAATTATGCCAGACCTCCCAAACATGAAGTGAAAGAAAAAGGAGGGCTGTAGTGGTCAAGACTGAAAGAAATGGACACATATCACCGAATATTTAACAAAGATCACAGATAAATGACAGACTACACTCAAACCAGAAATGGAGGCGAGGTCTTGAAACTTCTGGACCAAAACCCAACTTGCAACTTTTACATAACAAGAGTAAACTAAAATTAGAAATTGCCACAATAAATACAAGGACATTAAGAACTGAAACAATAATAGCAGAACTTGAAAATGCTCTACTCCATAAATGTTTGGATGTCGTTGGAATAGCAGAAGTCAAAGGAAAAACAATCAATTGTAGAGAGACAAAGTGGAAACGTACTATACTGAAAGAACAACATTCCAGGGCAAAATGGCATGGGCTTCCTAGTACGTAGGAGATGGAAGAACTACATCAAAGAATTTAGTGGTCTCAGACCGCATAGCTGCTTTAAAACTCCGTTTTAACAAAATGCCATACTGACACTGATTCCGAGTTATGCATCAACAAGCAGCCACGAAGATTAAGAAATAGAGGAATCCCACAACCAACTAAATTCAGCTATAAGCAACTTTGGAACAACCTGGACTGCTGTCATGGGAGACTTCAATGCAAAATTGGGCCAGAGATCAGCAGGGAAAGAAGATATTTTAGGACCATATGGCCATGGAACAAGAAATGCTAGAGAGAGAGAGAATGGTATAATTTGCATTAGGACAGAATCTCTTGGTGATGAACACTTACTACAAGAAGAGAATAAACAGGCATTGGATATGGCTATTACCTGATGGAAAAGCAAAAAACGAAACTGATTATGTATTAGCTACTGACAAGAGCATATTCGAGAATCAGGAAGTCAGAAACCATCCAGTTTAGCACGGATCATCGCTTAATCCGAACTACATAACGACTGAACACAAAGCTTCTAAGAAACAAAAGGTTTAGTAACAGAAAAACAAGTACTATCCATCTTAGTGATAACCAAGAAGACTATCTTCTTGTGCTGAATAACAGATTCACTCCACTTTCCTCTCTAGGTGACCTTGGAGTCCTTAGATGAAACAGTAGTGCAAGCTTCCAGAAAACTTAAAAAGTCAAATAATACTATCAAACTATCACAAGATATTAAAGATATGATCAAGAAAAGAGAAATCCTCAAGACAAACAGATTTGCGAGTGCAAGACAGAAAACAGAATACACTGAAATGGACAAATTAACCAAAAGAATTATAAGAAACTTCATATGCAGAAGAAATGCTGAAAGGACATGAGAGGCACTTGAAAATAATGCATCTACAAAATCGACAATAAAGAGGTGCTGCACCAGGGAGAAAATGGATTCAATAACTATGAAATGAAAATGGCATTACTCAAACAGGAAGAAAGGCAGTTATTGAAATATCTACGAAATTTTACAAGCTGTAGTGACGAGACCTCCAGTGTTGAGGCTGATACTCACAAAAATTATCAGACAAAAGAAGCAAGAAATATTGAAGTTCTACCAATAACGGAGATGGAAATACTGCATTCACTAAAGAATTTAAAAAAAACAATAAAGTATAGGTCCAGATGGCATTACAGTGGAAGTGATAAAATTTGGATATAAAGAAATACTTCCATATTTAAAACTCCTTTAAATAAAATACTGCAAACAAATATCTTACGAGCACAGTGGCTAATGTCTCACATAATACTTCTCCACAAGAAAGGCAGTAAAATCAGATATCGCATTACTGACCTATCAGCCTGATTTCACAAAATTATAAAGTATTTATCAAAATAATTCAAGAACGTATTTCCTGCTTGCTGTGAAATAAGTTGGATTCAGAAAAAAAGGCTTTTCAGTGACTGACCACCTCTACACACTTTAAATCAAATAACAGAGAAGTACCAGTAATACATCAAGTTACTTTACCTGGCCTTCACAGGTTCATGGAGTCAAAAGCCAAAGCTTTTGACTCAATGAACCACAGAGTACTCTTCAAGGCTCCACAGCAACAGGGCATCCCAAGAGAATACATCATCCTATTACAGCAAATCTATAAGGACAGCTCAGCTCAAATAAAATTGGATAAATTGGAAGAGAAATTCCAGATCAAAAGAGGAGTTCAGAAACCTAAACTGGGAAAACAGAGGAATTAATATCTTGGGAAAGAAACATCCATCTAAGATTCGCCGACAATATTATTTTGTTCTCAGAAAATGCACAGAAATTGCTAGATGAATTAAGGAAGAAAAGTGCAAATGTTGGCTTAGATATCAATCTTAAAAAGACAAAAATCATGACAAATTACCAACAGCATCCAATTATAAATCTCAAAGACACGCCTCTCGAATTTATTAATCAGTTATTATTTTTGTTATTTTTTTTTTTTTTAGGTGCATTAGCAACTAAGGCCATATTGCTCTGGGAACATGCGGTGGTCATTTACTGACCTTTCCGCATCCTCCGTATTTGGTGGTCACAGGCTTGAATCCGGGTCTAATCAAGAAGCGCATGCTATGCACTGCTGCTTCTGCCCACCTGGCTACGGAGGCGCCTTATTAATCAGTTCATGTTAATGGGGCAAATTCTATCTTTTCACGATCGCCACACACGAGACCAACCTGAGGTTGGAAAACGGCTTAAAAAAAAATACTGGATGCTTGAGGACTATATGAAGGGAGAATTGCTGGTTTTTCTAATAAGAAAACTCTTAAATACATGTATAAATCCTATACTTACCTATGGAGCACAAACCTGGTCCCTTACTAAGGCGCAAGAAAGAAAATTATTACAAGTAGGACAAAGAACAATGGAAAGAGGCATGTTAGGCCTGTCATGCAAAGATAGAGTTAGAAATGAGGAATTACCTTAAAGAACTGGTATAAAGGACATTATAGTGGAAGGAAAACATCTAAAGTGGAAATGGGCAGATGATATTATGAGAAAATAAGATAATAGATGGAGTTGTTGTTATTTGGTTTTTAGGAGCATTAGCAACTAAGGCCATATTGCTCCGGGGATATGCGGTGGTCATTCCCTGACTTTTCCGCATCCTCCGTATTTGGTGGTCACAAGCTCGAACCCCGGTCTAATCAAGAAGCATGTGCTATGCACTGGCACTCCTACCCACCTGGCTACGGAGGCGCCAATAGATGGAGTAAAGCTGCAACTGAATGGATACCACTGGAAGGACATAGAAACAGAGGTTAACAAAAGGAGATGGTGCAATGAGTTGAAGGAGGAAACTGGCCAAGCACGACGTTGGATAGAAAAAGATGGAAGATTTTGGGAGAGGCCTTTCCCCAGCAGTGGTACAGTAATGGCTAAGAACAAGAATGACATACACACATGAAATCTGAATGGATGCATTCTTAATGGTTTTCTGAACTGGAAAATGAAACTAACTGATGGGTTTAATATCTACATTTTATGACTAACTTTTTTTTTTTTTCCATCTTTAACAAAATTAATAAAAGTTTTGTTTCAGTGAAAATATAATATGTAAAAACATTTTTAAATTTTCAAATTTTTCATAAAAATTAAAAAAAAAAAAAAAAAAAAATCACATTTAGTCCATTTCATTCATTAGTAAAAGAATCGAGCATTGGTGTAACTTCAAACAGAATTCAGAAAGAACAAAAACTTTTTTTCCAGAAATAAAAATCAATCATTTTTTCTAAGGGGCATCAGCACAGCTGGGTTAAATGATTTTGGGGTGTGAAAAAACATCCTAAAAATCTTTGGGAAAACTGTTGAATTAAAACTGTTGAAGGGCTCAAGGGGTAGAATTTTTTTCAGCCTGGTCTGTACTTGTTAACAGGAGAGACTGCTTCTACAGGGATGGGATACACTTAAATAGAAAGGGTGCAAGAATGTTTGCTGATGCTATCGAGGCAATGTTAGGTGGGTCGGAAAACTGCTAGATTGGGGGGATACAAGGACTAATAGATTAACAGTAGCCACTGGCAGAGGTGAAAGTGATTCTTGCACTGCTTCTATTGGAATGAGCCGCAGCCTGGAAAATAAGATGCAGGATATTTCAGAGACTGCTGGGAATCATTGGGGTACAAGTAAACACATGGGTTGTGTTAGGGTAGCTAAGAAAAAGAACAGGTGCATGTATACTTGTGTGTACACCAATGCTAGGAGTTTAGTAAATAAATTTGATGAATTTGAGGTATTGCTCAAAACATCAAAGGCAGATATTGTGGGGATTTCAGAGACGTGGTGTCACACAGATATAAGAAATGCAGAACTGGAATTTGGGGAGTACAATGTCTACAGAAAGGATAGACAGGATAGGAAGGGAGGAGGGGTTATGCTATTAGTTAAAAAACACATAAAATCCAAGGAAGTGAAGCCAGTCGACATCGCTGGACAGTGCAGTGTCGAGTCAGTTTGGTGTGACATAAGCATTGGGAGATCAAAATTGAGAGTAGGAGTGTGCTATAGGCCTAATGACTCTGATGAGTATAATAAGAAACTGTTCGGAGAAATAGAGTGGGCCAGTAAATCAGAGAGTCTTATAATGGGGGATTTTAATTTCCCAGATATTGACTGGAATTTGGGGGCTGGTCACTCACACAGTAGCAAGGCTTTTGTGGATTTATTGGATGATTGTTTTCTACATCAGCATGTTCGGGAGGCAACTAGAGGGAGTAATACTCTTGATTTGATTATCAGTAGTGATTCTTCATGCATTAAGAATCTGCAGATAAATGAACCACTTGGTGGCAGTGATCACAGTGTGCTGAAGTGGGAGTTACTCAAAGAGGTAACTACCATTAGGGGTAAAGGGAAGGGGTATTGCTTTCGTAAAGGCGACTACAATGGACTGAGACAGTATTTAAATTCTATACAGTGGGATCAACTGATGATATTGCCAACAGCAAATTCAAAATGGGAAGCATTCAAAGAACTTATCGTGGAAGCTACTAGGCTTTACATACCAACTAAGAAATATTGTTCAAGGTTTAGGCCTAAATGGTTGTCAGATGAACTAATGAGGCATATGGCAGAGAAGAAAAATGCATGGGATACATACAAATTAACACGTGACACGGACGCCTATGATAGATACAAGTTGATCTGTAACCAAGTTACAAAGGAGGTTAGGCAGGCGAAGGCAGATTACGAGAGATCCTTGGCAAGGGATGCGAAGAAAAACAGCAAAGAGTTCTTTACTTATGTAAACTCTAGAAGGAAGGGGATGAATCAGATTGGTCCACTTGAGATCGATGGGTCAACTGTTGATGACCCTGCTCGGGTAGCTAACAAACTAAATGAATATTTTGCATCGACATTCACACATGAGGAGTTATTCAGCGAGGGGAATGCCAGAGGTGTATTCAACTCTAGCAGTAAGCTAGAGAATCTTGTAATAACTGAGAGCAAAGTGGAGGAGAAATTGTTGAAGATAAACACAAGAAAGGCACCTGGGGTGGATGGGATCTATCCAGTTATATTAAAGGAGGCAGCAAAGGAGGTAAGCAAACCCTTAGCCATAATTATGAGAGCTTCCTTGGACTCAGGGGAGGTACCCATTGACTGGAGATGTGCAAATGTGACCCCAATTCACAAAGGGGGATCAAAGGCTGACACAAGTAATTATAGACCTGTGAGTTTAACTTCTGTTCCCGGAAAATTAATGGAGGCACTGGTGAAAGAAGCACTGCAGGATCATCTAGACAAGACTTCAGTTATAGCTAGGACACAGCATGGTTTTGTTAAGGGGAAGTCTTGCCTGACCAATTTGATTGGATACTATGATGCAGTCACAAAAGAACTGGATGCAGGGAATAACTTTGATATTATATACTTGGATCTTAGAAAGGCTTTTGATACTGTTGCACATGGAAGACTGCTGCACAAATTGGAGCAGTGTGGCATTGGAGGCAAGTTGCTGCTATGGATAAAGGGGTGGTTGAGGGGGAGAAGACAGAGAGTGGTAATCAATGGACACTGCTCATCGTGGACTAATGTTATTAGTGGAGTCCCTCAGGGTTCAGTATTGGGGCCTTTATTGTTTTCTGTATTTATAAATGATATTGATGATGGTATATCAGGCTTAATGTCCAAGTTTGCAGACGATACGAAGGTTGGCAGGGTTGTCAAGGACACTACTGACACTATGCTGCTGCAACAGGATTTGGAAAGGTTGAGCAGATGGGCTTCGAGGTGGCAAATGAAGTTTAACATTGACAAATGTAAAGTACTACATATGGGAAACAGCAACCCCAGAGCAACGTATCAACTCTGTGGTACTACACTGACAGTGGTAGAGAATGAAAGGGACCTGGGGGTGGTGGTGCAGGCAGATATGAAGTTCTCTGAGCAGTGCAGACGAGCTGCAAGAGTAGCTCATGGTGTATTGTCAATGATATATAGGAATTTTTCTAGCAGGGATAAGGAGGTGATTATTCCCTTGTATAAGGCAATGGTCAGGCCACACCTAGAGTACTGTATACAGGCCTGGAGGCCTCATTTCAGGAAGGATGTAGAGCTGCTGGAACGAGTACAGAGAAGGGCAACTAGATTGGTGAATGGGACAAAGGGGTTCTCTTACGAAGAAAGGCTTAAGTTTTGCAAATTACAGTGTCTGGAAACTAGGCACCAGCGGGGTGATCTGATAGAGGTGTACAAAGCCTTGAATGGTTTGAGCATGCTCAATGCTGATGGGATTCTTCCTCTAGCTCAGAAAAATCACCTGAGAGGGCATAAATTCAAATTGAGGAAAGACAGATGTAGGATAGATGTGCGGAAATTTGCCTTTAGCCAGCGGGTGGTTGGTGGGTGGAACAGACTTCCATCCCTTGTCGTGGAAGTTGATAGCCTAAATAAGTTTAAGGCTCAGCTGGACAGGTATTTCGAACGAACAGAGGGGTGAAGTGGAAGTGGTTATTTTTATTTATTTATGTTACTTTTTTTTTTTTTTTTGGCTGATGCTGCATAAGCTTGCTTTCTTGCATCAAATGCCTCTACTAATGCTAATGCTAATGCTAATCAAGATTTTGAAGATTTAGAGAACAGATGTTTGGAGCCTTTAGCAGAGTCGTAGGTAAGGGCCCTAAGTGAGGAATTAAAATACTGCCCTAGATATGGAATGAAAATGTAGCCCCTTATAAAGTAAGGAAGAAATTTGTAGAGTTAAACCTCCCAAATCTGGCATCATCCATTTTCTGGCTATGTGTAGGAAACTTTGGAATCTAGCAAACTACCTGAAAATCAGATGAGAGGCACTTGAAAATTTAGTTCTCAGATGGAGTTGTTGGTTTTATATGCATTGGCATTTTAAGCCATATTTTGTGCTAGTGTGTCATGTCTATACAAGATATTGGCATGTTCAGAGTCCCATTTTGCACATTGTGCAGACTGCAAAATCTGGAATAACCCAAAGAAAAAGCCCTATTCTCTTTGCTTATGATCAGCTAACTACACCTTGATTGAAAAGGCCTTTAAGGGAGTCAGTCTTGGATGGATTTGCATCCCGACCTCTGCAAATAGGTGAACCCACTATATTGTTGAAGAGGAATAATTCTTGAATTAGTCACTGAGCAGTTTGTTTAGGTCATGGAATTAGCTAATGATATGGAACTGTCTTTGTGAACAAAATGCAACTCTGTGATAAATAAGCATTGAAATGCTTTTTTGAATTTCACAATTCTTATGTAGTTTGTCAAGTTCTTTGAATTTATTTAAGCTATCAACTACCACAATAGATGAAAGTTTGTTCCAGCCATCAACCACTTGCTGACTAAAGGTCTTAAATTAGTCATTGACCAGTTTGTTCGGTCATGGATTAGCTAATGATATGGAACTTTCTTTGTGAATAAGATGCAACTCTGTGATAAATAAGTGCGAGTTTATGGATTTTGCAATTAATATATAGTTTGTCAAGTTCTTCTTTGAATTTATTTAAGCTATCAACTTCCACAACAGATGAAAGTTTGTTCCAGCAATCAACCACTGGCTAAAGGCAAAACTTCCACAGATCTATTCTGCAACCGTCCTTCCTCAGTTTGAATTGGTGCCCCCTCGTGCATAGTCTGAGCAAGAATTTCATCAACAATGAGCTTGCTCAATCCATTCAAAGCCTTAAACACTTCAATCAGATCACCTCGCAGGTGCCTAGTCTCCAGATGCTGCATTTTGCAGAACTTAAGCCTTTCTTGGTAAGAGCACCCTTTTGTTCCACTCACCCATCCCATTGTCATTCTCTGTACTCATTCCAGCAGCTTGACATCCTTCCTAAAACGAAGCCTCCACACAAGCATGCAGTACTCAAGATGTGGCCTGACATTTGCCTTATCCCTGCTAGCAAAATTCCTGTATATCATTGACAAAACCCATGTGCTATGCTGTCCTGGTAGCCTGTCTACATTGCTCAAAGAATTTCATATCCAACTGCACTAGGTCTTTTTCATTTTCCTCTACCCTGAGTATAGAACTACACAGTTGGTACATTACCCTTGGGTTACTGCTACCCATATGCAGTACTTTGTATTTGTCAATATTAAACTTCAACTGCCATTTCTCAGCCTATCTGTCTAACTTTTTTAGATCCTGTTGCAGTAGCATACTCTAATTCCTGTCATTAAACACCCTGTCAACCTTTGTATCATCTACAAACTTGGACATTAATGCTGATATGCCTTCATCAATATCATTGATATAAACAGAAAACAACAATGGGCCCAACACTGAACCCCGGGGGGGGGGGGGGGTTCCATTGGTTACAACTCTGCCACACTGCTCCAATTTGTAAAGCAGTCTTTTATGTGCAACAGTATCAAAAGCTTTCCTGAAATCCAAGTATATATCAAAATTATTTTTTTGCATCCAGTTCCTTTTTGACCACATCATAATATTCAGTCAAATTGGTCAGACAAGATTTTCCCTTAACAAAAGCATGCTGTGTCTGAAGTATAACTACAGTCTTGTATAGATGATCTTGCATTACTTCTTTAACCAGTGACTCCATTATTTTCCCTGAAACAAGTTAAACTAACACATCTCTAATTGCTCGTGTCACCCTTTGATCCCAATTATGAATTGGCAATAAATCTGCACATCTCAAGTCTGCAGGGACCATCTCAAGTCTACCTCCCGCGGATCCAAGGATGCTCTCGTGGCTAATGGTTTGCTTACTTCCTTTGCTCCCTCTCAATATAACTGAAAAGATCCCATACACTCCAGGTGCCTTTCTTATGTTTAACTTCAATAATTTCTCTTCTAACGCTGGGCATAGCATCTTTCTATACATAGCTGTGAGCAAACTGGTTTTATATTTAATGCATTGAGCTCATATTGTGGAGGTATCTTGCCATGAGTTGCCATGATATTGCACTATAAAGAAAAACATTGCTCCAAAGTAGAAGTATATTGCTTTTTATTTAAAGCATATGCTACTACCCACACCTGGAGTTTGACTCTGACTAGTCCTGATGCACTTAGTAATGAACCCAGTTTGGACATCTACATACAGTAAGAGGCTATACCCAACATGCACAATCATGGTTTATAGCTTTTGCCATAAACTTAATTATGTCTATGTTACTTACTGCACCATCCCTCATCTTACACATTGTGGATATATCTCATCACTGGACTATTCAGGTCTTCACAATGCCTACATGCCCACCAATCAGACTCCAAAGTCGAAACCTGGTTCTGGGTAGTGGCATACACTTTAAACAAAAAGCAATGTACTTCTACACTAGAGAAATGCTTTTTATTTAGATTAGATACCAAGGCAATTTGTGGTGAAGGGTCTAAACAATAAGTGATCAATGCACTAAATAGCAAACAAGTTTGTTCACAGATATGTACAGAAAGAGGCCATGTCCATCATGTACAATGACTTTTTTATAACTTTCACAGCTTAAGACTTTTGCTGTAAACTTAATTATGTCTACTGAGGTAACTGTTAGCTAAATCCATGTTTAATGAATGTTTTCAGAAATTTTATACTCTGACAGACCCATACTGAGTGACAGAAAAGGTTTTTGTGTTTAACAAAACTACTAGTAATTAATTTTATGTTTTTATTTTGTATGACTTTTGAGCCTGTCAAAGTAAGCATGACTTGATTTTGGCCAGAAGACTATTTGCTGTAATTTTGCTATATCTGGTTTCCCATTTTCCACTTGCAGGCAATGCCTACATTTCCATTGAGATGGACTGTCTTTTAAGACTCCCATGATGAAGAGCTCATGCAGCTGAATATCTGGTTTTTTTTTTTTTTTGATCAAGAGTGTCAATTTTGCCTGTCAATTTTTGTTATCCATATTCTGTTATTTTTTTAAAGCTGTAAATTATTGCATATTACTAATAATTGTACATTCATGCTAAATTTTTATTTTGTACAGTATTTCTGCATATGAGTGAACTAATGTTTATCACTGCAATGTATGTATCATTCAAAATTAATAAACTGTGGATATCCAGTCGCTGCCATTGACCTCCCCGATAATTTTTTCTTGTTCATCAGCAGTTTTGGATTTATCTGGACCCCCTTTCTGCCAAAATTTATTGGAATAAAATCAGGGCTCCTTAGCAGATCACCATTGACTCATATCTGACAATCAATCTGTTAGAAATATTAACCTCAAGCCACTTTTGTTTGGGGATACTGAAATATCTTCATAAAATAACCTGTGCACAGGTTATGTTATGAAGATATTTTTGAAGAAATATATGAAGAAAGCTTTATGTGGAAAAATACAATTTTGAAGTACAGCAAAGTATTTTTTCAAATTCACTATACAGTAAAATCCTATGACAATAAACACTGTTTTAATGAAAATTTCACTATAACAAAATATTTCCAGGCCATGACTTCCTCTATTATTAATTCCTTAACCTTTTTGCATGTATATATACATATTTCAAAAGGCTCTTTCAATGCATTATCAACAAATTGCACCTGTATGTGTATTAGATTCTTTTGAAATTCTACAGAGGTGTGCTATTGTGATGATCTCAGACATTACTAATGATTTCATGGACTCACATGCTGCCTTTTATAATATAAACAGAGGTACACCATTCATTCCTTGAAACCTGCCCAAGCCTCAACAAAACTTCAGAAGTTTTTGTGATAGCACACTTCATGATCATCACATCACTTGTTTTACAGCAATTAGACTTGCCATCACCAATTTCTGCCTATGTGCTTCCAACTGTAGATTCTTAAAAAATATGTTCAACTAATCTGCCATTCTTGGCAAGAGCATACATGATTTACTCTTTTATTTAGGTATGAATAAAATTCTTTGTTACCATTCTTAAGTACTCATACTTAATTTTCTTTTGTTGCATTTCATTTGTATTTTTATTGCATATACTCTTATATGAATTCACGTCATTTGATAGTCCCACGTTTTTTTTTTCTTTTACCCAATCCTGTGAACTCATTTGACATTCATTATGGCATCTTTCTTTTGTAGTAATACCACACTGGAACAAATGGATTTGCATGCTACAACCTACAATGAGCCCTTCCAAACTCTAAGCACACACACACCTTTCCCCTTTAGCCACCAAAATTTCTCCAGGCACTACCTATTTTATGATATAATTATTACTAGCTATTGCCTGCTCACTGTCATCTTTTTGATACAAGCCGGTTCTGGTTTGAAGACCAGGTCAAGTCACCCAGCTTTTCAAAATCTTAAATTCCCACTCCCAGCAATCAAACTTTTTCAACACTCCCAGCAATGGAACTTTAGAGTCATGAGGCACTTCTCCAAGGAAATACTACAGTGTAACAGACTCTACATTCCCAGATGTTAATGGTAAAAGGTCAATGTTTGCATTTTAAAATAGTCTTTTGTTTGATATCATGGTATCACTCTTTTGGAGATGATCATGTTTATAATTTCTAACTATAAAACAGAAAGAGGACAGACTAAAATTCATGGTACCACAAAGACAAATTATGAGGATCAGTATTACAGAATATATTAAAATTTAAAAAATCTGTGTTATACTTAAGAAGTGTCCATAAACAAAATTAAATCACCTGAATATAAGAATAAATGATAGGCATGCGTATATGTCTGGGTTATCCAAACTCTATATAAATATATTCCTGGAAACTTCCCAGAATAATATTTAAGTATCTGGTTAGGGGTAAAATAAGCAAAGATATTTACAATTTGAAACTCACCTTCAGCAGAGTTGTCTTGAAAGTGATGTAATAAGAAGGCTTTAGTTTCAAAGAGGAACATAACTAGGATTAAAAAAATAATTATATATATATATATACTCACTCCAGAGCCCTCTACACACATATATATATATATATATATACAAAGAGTACTAGGAAAGTTTTGCAATACAGCTTTGTTTATTTAATTTTTTCAAAGTAATTTCCTCTACATTCAATACACCTCTCCATCCTCCGAAACCAATCTTTAAACCAGTTCTGCCAAGTTTCACTAGGGAGTAAAGCACACTCGTTGTCCCAAGCCCGTAGAAGGTCCTCATCACTGGAAAACCGCCTCCCTTTTAGCTTCATTTTCACATGCGGGAACAGTGCAAAGTCGCAGGGAGCAAGGTCTGGACTGTAGGGAGGGTGCTCGAGAAGTTTCAGTCCTGTCGTGGTCAAATATTCGGTGCAGGCTTTGGCGCGGTAAGCTGGAGCATTATCGTGATGGAGGTACCAGGTGTCCATTCTTGACTTTGGCCGCAGGTTCTTCATAGATCCAATGACTTTAGGCAGGCATTGTTCAGTATACCACTTAGCTGTGACTGTCTTCTGCATGTCCAAAACGACACGTTCCACAATTCCACTCGATTTGAAAAATACAGCTATCATTTTCTTCTTTACAGATCGGGATTTTCTGACAATTACGGGTGTGTCGTCATCATCAAAGACCCAAACTTTGTTTTTGAGCCTTGGTCGGCAGATCGTATTAGTACAGCCCAGTCTCGTCACCTGTCACGATGTTGTTCATATACCGAGATTGTCCCTTATCAAACTTTTTTAACATCTCCCGGCACCAAGTCACACGTCGTGTCATCTGCTCTTCAGTCAGTTGATGCGGCACCCAGAGAGAACAAAGTTTCTTCACGTGCAAATGATCTTGCAGAATCGAACGAATTGCTGGTGCATTTAGGCCCAAAGTATCCTCTATCTGTTGGTAGGTCACTCGCCTGTTTTCGTCAAGCATTTTCCTCACAGCAGTAACGTTTTCCTCCGTAACTGACGTTCGTGGCCTTCCCGGCCTCTCAGAATCCTCCAGAGTGAAATTTCCCCTTTGGAATTCTCTATACCACCTGAATATCGTTGTACGATGTGGACAATCATCATCTAGTGCAAGAGTCATTTCTTCTAAGCACTGGTCTATGGTTAAACCACGCACGAAATTATACCGCAAAACTGTCCTTATCTCATTTCGTGACCACGATGCCATCGCAAGCACTTTACACTCTCACTACTAATGAATAACTGAGCCCATCGACTTGGCGCGGTGGCTACTATGCACGTATGAACATGTCTCAACATGCAGCAACAAGCAGCTTCCTGTGATTCATTGTTGCGTCATATTGCAAAACTTTCCTAGTACCCTTTGTATATGTGTGTGTAGAGGGCTCTAGAGCAAGTTCTAAGGCTCGTACTGAAGAGAAATTTGGAAAACAGGTACAATAAAGAATGCGTTCACTTGTCACTATATGGCGCTGTGGCAATACTTGAACAATGCTACAACTGTTCAGTGTGTCCTCCATTTTGGTCAACAACAATTTCAATTCGAAGAACAAGCATTTTCTACAGCAGAACGTAACATGTCAACCGGAATAGCTAGCACGTGACATCTAATGCTGTCTTCAGATCTGCCAGAGTTTGACATCCTCCTCGATACACCTGATTCTTCAAAAAACCCCACAACTAGAAGTCGCATGAGGTGAGGTCCAGTGATTGGGGTGGCCAAGGTGTCTAGAAACAACGGCTGATGACCCATTCGTCTGTAAAGTGCTGCCTTAGCAATCTTTGGACACAACGGTGGATGTAGGGTGGCGCACTATCTTGCATGAATATGGTATCCTGAAGGCACCCACGTTGTTGCAGCTCTGATATTATGAAATTTGCCAACATTTCATAATATCGCTGTCCAGTGATGAACAGGTGCGGGATCCAGTCGGTATTACCTGTTCAAAAAAATATGGCCCAATCATGAATGTGGCCATAAATCCACACCACACTGTCACTTTTGGAGAATGCAACGAGATCTCTTGGATAACTTGAGGGTTTTCTGTTGCCCAAATGTGACAGTTGTGCATATTCACTTGTTCATTTAAGCAGAAGTGGGCTTCATCACTCCAAAGGATGTTCCATGGCCAAGTGATATCCACTGTCATTCGTGCCAGAAACTGAAGTGCGTATGTGAAATGAATATCTGCATCACCATGCTTTAGATGCTTAGATGATGTAGCGTGTGCATCTTGTAAGGATAGTACTGCAACACCTGATGCATTGCTAGCCTTACAGTGGAATAGGGCATGTCCACTTCACGAGAAAGAGCTGGCACACTTGCGCTACCACATGGAGATTGATTTGGTAAATCCATGACAGCCATAGCCACATCTTCAACACGAGAGGAGTTCACTCACTTCAAATTTTGCAATCATTTTGCAGCCAGGACAAACAGTCAAAGGTCCATGCCTTATGTGCTTTTGATGCCGGAATTCTCTGATAGTACAGCTTCACTAATAGTGCCTTTTCCTGCAACGTTGTTGGCATTGCTGCTGTAGTGCAGGCAAACATCTACTGTATGATTTTGAAGGCACAGCTTTGCTTTTATACAGACAGTAGAGCTGAGTAGTGGCGCTGTGGCAATAACTTACGATTATGCAAACAATGGAAGTTATTTGCATAATCGTAACTAAGATAGTTATGCGCCATACAGTGACAAATTTTGTAACTAATTTTTTTTTCCAATAAATGGCAAGCGCATTCTTTATTGTACCTGTTGTCCAAATTTTTCTTCGGTACGAGCCTTAGAACTTGATCCAGTGCCCTCTACATAGGGATACTTTAATTTTAACAACCCTGTATATATGCACAAACACACATGCGCACGCATGCACGCACACACACACACACACAATATACAAAATTAGGGTGTCTCAAAAATATTGGTACAAACGTTTAGTGGAGGTAGGTAACACCTAAAGGAATGTGAATCGCATAGGAACCCATAACCGGAAACGTCACAGGAAAGTAGTAGCAGAGGCACAAGAAGCAGAAATGACACAAGACAGTAATTAGTGGCAAACATTTATTTGACATAATATTAACAATGGAGTACGAGATGGATGCATTTCATGACGTTACAACAGATGCTCGAAGGTTCCACCACGAGACGCGATGCATGCATGACACCGACGCAGCATGGATTGGCAGACACAGTTGAACACACCTGGAGTTTCTTTGACAGTAGCAGCAGCGCAGACAAGTCTAGCCACGAGATCCATTTCTGTCTCCACAGGCGATTCATGCACGATAGATTTGAGGGTTCCCCCCACAGAAAGAAATCAAGGCTCGATAAATCAGGTGAGCGTGGGGGCCAGGCAACGGGTCCACCACGGCCAGTCCATCGACGCCCAAAACGCCTGTTCAAATGGTCACAAACACACCTTCCATAATGGGCAGGTGCCCCATCATGTTGAAACCAAATGTTGCATCTCACATTTGCTGGAACATCGTCAAGTAACCCTGACAGAACTTGTTCAAGAAAGATCCGATATTTAGCGGAGTTCATGCGGGATGGTAACAGGTATGGGCCGACTAAGCAGTCACCGACCATACCTGCCCACACCAAAGTGGGTTGTTGTGAGCCCACAGACGAGCATTGTGCTGATTGAATAAGTTTTCCCGAGTGAAATAAGCCTCATTTGTGAACAAAATATAGGCTGGAAAATTCAAGTCTTGAACACTTTCTTGGAGAAACCACTGCGCAAAAGCCACACGTGCAGGATGATCTTGGGTGAGCAGTAACTGAACCCTTTGGAGATGAAAGGGGTGTAAATAATCGCCATGCCAGACACGCTGTACACTGCAACAAGGCACTCCTAAGGCAGAGGCAACAGCACATGTGCTGGTAGTAGGATTATTCTGGACGGCATTCAACACACTTTCTTCCATGGCGGGAGTTCGCGTCGAACGTGGTCTGCCCGCACTACTCCTGTTACCTCTAAATGACCCATAATTGCACAAATTTTGATGCACACGTGCAAACAAACGGTGGTCCAGTACATGTCTGTCTGGGAAGCGTTTTCCATAAATTCATTGAGTGGCTTGTCCATTGCCCTCTGCTAATCCATACACTAGGTGCATGTCTGCCAGCTCACAGTTCGTATATCGATGCATGCTCTTTGTGCGGCGACTACTGCTTGAATGAGTAAACCAGAAATTTTCCCTCTCACGAACTGATAAACAGCGCCATGTACCGACTTACGGTGACATTTCCAGTTATGGGTTCCTATGCGATTCACGTTCTTTTAGATGTTACCTACCTTCCTTAAACGTTTGTACCAATATTTTTGAGACACCCTGTATACAAATTTAAGTAATTATAATCCATGTACTTAATTTTAATAAAATGATGTGAACATATATATCAAATCAAAATTTGTATGCTTTACCTTCATTCAATGTCAAGAGAGATTTTCTGCTCTCATTGAAGGCTGAGTGCCAAGAGAAATGTTTAAGCTATATTTTATAGATAATAGCCTGATACATATAGAAATTTAGTTTGCAACTCAATGCAAATGATAAATTGTGAGAAAATGTAACCATTTTAACCTGTTCAGTAGCATAAAGAGACAGAAACCCCAAATATTTGGTTTAAAAATGTTTACCACTGAAAAATTAAGTGGTAAAACATTCAGCCAAAACATTCAGCTTCTTTTAGTTAAGGTGTAATCCATTAGTGGCCAAGACATCACCCATGGAACTGGTTGCCCTAAAGAAGGGCTGGAGCAGAAGTCATTCATGCAAGACCAAGTATGTTTTAGTGGTGAAGTGGTGCAGAGAACAATTTTAAGAATGGCAGTAACCTGCAACATAAAGTGTATCTCAGTCCATTTGTTTTGTTGCTTTAGAACCTGGGTCTGAAGAGGGTTGGCTGTTGCATAATCAAGTGGTAAAAGTGCTTAAGGCAATCAACATGAGACTACAGAGAATGGCACCACAACACTTTTTCCATTAATTATTCTAATAGACATTGCAAGTAGATAGGCATGTTAGTGTTCTATTAATGTCAGTGTGAAGTTCCAAATGAATTTCAAAGATGCACGAATGCATGCAGCCACATTTTTTAAATAACAGCAGGGAGCTTTATTATGCATAGACTCACTTGATTTCAAAAAATTTGCTGTTGGTACCAGAAATCTCAAACAATAAGTAAGGGACCCAAGCTCCCAACACTGGAGTGAATATTGCACACTACTTCAGTAGTGTTCAAAGTTTATTCTGGTACATAAATGTTTCAACAGTCTAAAGAATAAAAAAATAAAAAACAAAATGTTCTAATTAATTTGCAGCCCAAAAAAAGTATTTGCTATTGCTTTGAAAGTCATTTCTTGTTTCCAAATTCTTTATACTATTACTAATATTATTAAAGTATAAAGATAAAGTATTTTTTCATACTTTTTACTATGTCATTTCCTGTTTCCAAATTCTTTTATTATTTTTCATAAATTTTTCTTTGATTCCAGAAGAAAAATTAATGAAAAATTCAAAAATCATTGCACCATAAACATTTAATAGACTTGGGACAGTCCTCACTCCAGACACTAACTCATATTATAAAAAAAAAAAACATGATATAAAACAAAACATGCTATACTATTATTAGGGTCAGTCATCAACATCAACTGCATTTGAGAAACAGAAACTAATAACATGTGAGAAACTCAAAAAACTCAATCCTTTGGATAATGAGAAATTATAAATAACTGCTGCTTCCTCCTCTCTTTCTCTTTTTTCTTCTTTTATTTAAAGAAGAAATACACTTACTTATAAAGTAAGAATAATGTTACAGAATTGCTTTAACCGAAAATTTTAGTCCACAATTAGCATCTGCTTTCAAGAATAAGCACAAATTCTTCAGAAAATAAAAGAAATTGAACACCCAAATGATTATGTCCACTACAAAGCAAGAGCAAAATTCATCCAAATGAAGTGACAAGCCACTGACATGGTAAGATCACATTTTAAAAAGGAAGAAGGATATCAAATAAGAAAAGACATACAGAAACAATGTCTTAACAACACATTTTCTCAGAATGGAAATGGATCCAAGCTACCTTTGAAATTCCCCTGGCAGACAATCAAGCCAATAATGATACCAACACAAAGAGAATGCAAGAAGCAGTTATGAAACTAAAAAAGATCCCAGATTGTAATGTTACAGAGAAGTCAACGTAGAATTATCTGAAATTAATATTACTAGAGATAATGATAGCCTCTTCAAAATAAAGCCATGACTGTGCCTGATAAATTCTCACTCTTCATGATTAAGATCAGCAGCAACACTGAGTGATCACTGAATTATGACCACCTACCTAATACTTCATAGGTCCTCCTTTTGCCCTAAATACAGCAGCTATCCAACGTGGCATTGATTCAACAAGATGTCGGAAGAGTTCAGGAGGTATGGCCAACCGAGCTGTGTATAATGTGGTCAGCAATGCAGGTATGGAGGTGACTGGTGTATCCAGATGCCTGATATGCCTTTCCATAGTGTCCCACCAGAACTGTGTTCCTCAAACCATTACTACAACAAGTGCCCAATGGCTCAGCTCATTGTAATCTTGGGAGAAACCATCACCATTCGGGAAAAGTGTAACATAGCAAGGTGTACACAATCAGCAAGCAGTTGACGATAGTGGAGACCACTGATACATTGTTCCACGTGCACCAGGGAGTCCAAGTCGCTGCCAGTGAAACATGCCCCACATCATACAACCGCCTCCAGCCTGCATTCTTTTGATACCATGCTTAATGGATGAAGAGCCTCACGTTGTTGACACCAAATCCGTACAAACACGGTCTGGAGTAAATAAAGTGACTCATCCAACCAGCACACCTTCTTCCAGTCTTCTAATGGCCAACTTGTATGCTTTTTGCACCAGGCGAGTCTTTTACGCCGATGAACCTTGGTTAGGAGAGGATGCAGTAGGGGTCGTCTGCTGGTATAGTCCATATGTGTGGTCGTGGTAGATATTGTTCAGGGTTGGCCCATGTTTTATTGGGTAGTCAACTCTTCAACAGTGCTGCATCTGTACAAGTACTCCCTACATTCCTAGTTTTTAGCATTTGTATACTTGTGAGTATACACGTACCTGTTTTCATTCTTAGCAACCCTAATACAGCCCATGTATTTGCTTGTTCATGAAGACCCACAGCAGGCCATCAAATCATTCACACCTTGCTTTCCAGGCTGCTGTATGTTCCAATAGAAGCAGGGTAAGAATCACTTACATCTTTTCTACAGTTGCTTTTAATTTATCATTCTGTGTATTCCCCCTAGCTACAAGTTTTCCAACCCAACTAATACCACCTCAATAGCAATGGCAAATATTTTTGCACCCATTCTTTCAAACAAGGTTCTGTTAACAAGCACAGACCATGCTGCGAAAAATTCTACCTCATTACCTCGTACTCTCTCCAGGACCAAACTGAATGACAATGTTCTCATTACGTATTCCCTCCTATTGTATCTGGGCAGAATTACAGACACTTTCAATCCTAACTGGCAATGTGACTTTTCTTAACGTAGTTCTGTACTTGTTAATTAAACCCCCAGATCTCCTACTCTTAATATCAATAGTACCAACATGTACAGCAATCACCTTTTGTGCCCTTAAAATTTGATAAGTGCTCTACAACGTAGTAGTAGTAATAGTAGTAGTGGCATGATGCAAGAAAGCAATTGTATGAGCTTATGTAGCATCAGGCAAAAAAAAAAAAAAAAAAAAAAAAATTCACACATCCATTCCCTCAAAACATTTGTCCAGCTCCTCCTTGAATTTATTTAAGCTATCGACTTCCACAATGACAGATGGAAGTTTGTTCCAGCAGCAATCAACTACCTGATGGCTAAAGGCAAATTTCCGCACATCTATTCTACAACTGTCTTTCCTCAATTTGAATTTATGCCCCCTCAGGTTTTTAATGTGAACAAGAGGAAGAATCCCATCAGTGTTGAGCCTGCTCAACCCATTCAAGGCCTTATACACTTCAATCAGATTGCCTCGCAGGTGCCTAGTCTCCAGAAATTGCAATTTGCTTTGCAGAACTTAAGCCTTTCTTGGTAAGACCACCCCTTTGTTCCTCTCACCATTCTTGTTGCCCTTCTCTGTACTTGCTCAAGGAACTCTACATCCATCCTAAAACGAGGCCTCTGTACACAGTACTTATGACATGGCCTGACCATTGCCTTTACAAAGGGATAATCACCTCCTTTTCCATTGTCAAATATTGTCAATTATAAATTCTTGTATATAACTGACAATACCCCATGACCTGCTCTGGCAGCCTGTCTGCACTACTCAGAAAACTTCATATCTGACTGCACAATTACTCCCAGGTCTTTTTCATTTTCTACCACCCTAAGTGTAGTACCACACAGTTGGTACATTTCTCTGGGGGTTACCTCTACCCATATGCAGTACTGTGCACTTGTCTATGTTAAACTTCAGTTGCCACTTCTCAGCCCATCTGCCCAATCTTTCTAGATCCTGTTGCAATAGCACACTGTCATTAACAACCCTGCCAACTTTGTATCATCTACATACTTGGACATTAAGCCTGATATACCTTCATCAATATCACCCTGTTCCTATGCCATCTGTCCTTTTTGCGCAATATATTTCCCATTTCCTTGACAACTGAGTCACAAACTGTGACTATTTTCCGTGAGACCACTGTGCTGTCTGATGCAGGAGCTTCTGCTCTAGAGCAGGGTTGAGTTGAGTCATTGTGTGCTTGATGGGTCTCTCTTTTAATCCTTTGAGAGTATCAACCCAAATTTACTTCCTTTAACAATTTTGTCGTTTATGTATTTAAAAGGAGAACACAGTTGAAGTTAGATAGTACAGCCCACCTCCCAATGGTAGGAATGGAAACATAGTCCATTGGGATAGGTGGGATGTGCAGTGATTGTCGAAAATCTAATTCCTTGTGACTATGACTAAGTGGCATGAGCACTCCCCGAAAATTGAGTTGTGCTAAAATTTTGAAATTTTTTTTAGTTGTTAAAATGTTTTAAACACAGCTAAAGTTAGAATTGAGATGAGTCATAAAACCACATATAAGCTACGGCTTGGGTGGTGGGTTGGCTTAATCAGTATTTTGAATGATAATGATGATGATGGCTTTCTTTGAAGGGGGAGAAGAGCTGTGTTTCCGCTGTTTGGACTGCTCCTTTGTCTCTGGATGAAAGTGATGCACCCACGTCAGATCGATGGTCAGACTGAAATCAGATCCAGATCTTGCAAGGAAATTTGCTGGATCTGCTGCAGACAAATTTGGGACCCATTGTGCTGACACCTTTTTATAGTGAGAACCTCTGTTATTATGTGCTACACATTCAGATGGGATGCCCAAGACATTGGCTATGTATTGAACTGTCACTTGTCAATCATTCATCACCAGATCATACATACTGTCAACAACTTCTGGAGTGATAGATGTTGCTGGTATTCCACAGTGTGGGCCATCTTCCAGACTATCCCTTCTCCATTTAAATTCTGCTGCTCATTTCTTAACCATGGAATTGGAAGTTGCATCCTCCCTGAATGTTGTAACTATCCTCTTGAATTGCGTTTGGCATTAGTGTCTTTTTTTCACAAATATTGGATAACTGCAATGACTGATTTTGTCCTTTTTCCACATTTATACAACTTTCTTGACTTCAGGATCTGTATTTAAGAAGACATTATTTAAACTGCATGCAACTTGGTGAGTTATTATTTGAAATATTATATATTAAGTTCAAAAATTTTTAACACTGTACTACTACCCTTTTATGCTCAGGCTATGAACTTTTCAAACATCCTCAAACTACAGTGGATAAAAGGTTAGTCAAGTAACAGGAGACAAAGGCTGGTTATGAATGGATTTTGACTGAGTGGACAAGGGCCTTGAGTGGAATTGCATATGGTTCAAGTAATGGGTCCTATACTGTTTGTAAAATTTTTTATGGCACTGATGAGGGTATAACAGGTTTGATGCACATTAAGGATCGATATGACAAAGCAAAAAAAAAAAAAAAAAGTGAAAAATGGAATTCCAAATTATAGAATTAAGAGGTTCTTATGGAACAAAAATTTTAAAATGCTTTAAATCTGTAATAACTATGAAACATTGACCACTTATTCATAGTAATAGAAATAAATTTGGTAATATCACAACTATTGAGTACATGAAAAAATTAGATAGAATAATCCACAGATATATGAATAAATAGGTTAAATTTGATTTTGTATATAATAAAAGATTATTTCAAATAGTAATTTACCTTCTTCTCCTGAATGGATAAAAGCTTGTATTCTGGTAAGGCAGATATACTGACTTGTTTTGTTTTTTTTCTGTTGTCATCTCCTCCTCCTAAAAAAAAAAAAAAAAAATTAATTGTTGTAATGGAACTCACTCTTCTTCCTCAATACTTTAACTTATAAAGGTGAAACAGAAGAACCACAGAATGAAAAGGGTGAACTTTCTTACTTTTATGATGTTTTTTTAAATTATTTTAAATGATATTTGTTTACAATCACAGTGATCTGTCCACCAAGTTGAAAACTGTCTTTGTTTACCTATTTATAATGCTGTATTTATTCAGTTAAGGTAGTCCATAAGTGGCATGATGCATAGGTAGACTGTGTTGCTTGAAGAAAATAAAGCACTCAAAACCTACATTGGTATTATGTTTATTTCTGAATTGGAATATGCACATAATGGGAGTCAAATGTTTCATGGCGTTTTCTTACCACGTCTTCAGTGACAGCTGTCTTTGCAATATCACCATCACAAAAGATCACTTCGGTCACAAGAATTTGTTCCACTAAGTTCAGTTCAGTCATAAAATTAACTGAACAATTCAGTTAATTTTATGTCTTAAATAATTTTAAAGAACTGTTAGCTTTCAAAAGAAAAAAAATAAAAGCACTTAACAGTACTTAATGCAAGTGCTCTGTACCTATCAATGACCTTATGTGGAACACCGCATTTCACTGACTGAAAGTTTCTTAATTTTGCCACCAACTGGTTGTTAGCACTACTGTTGAATGCTTGAGACACCTCACACAATACACTTGAATGCTGAGTAATGGAAAAGTAAAAAGATAGCAAAAACAGAAGTTAATCACAAATGAGAATCACTGGTTTCTTTCAAAACTTTTCTTTCATGAGTTTTAAAAAAGGATTTTCTGCCTAGTGCAAATAGTATTTTTTGATGGAAACTGGAGGAAGGAATTACTATTTTGCTTTTGTGAGTTTCTCATTTGTACATTAAATAAGATATTAATTTATGTTTGAACTGTCCAATTATTTGTAACACTGATGTTTTACTTGCCTAAAGGAACTCTCAAAACAAAAGAACTATTTGAAAGATTTAAAGGTATAAATAATAACAAATAACAAAGTTGCTTTGTATAATAACATGTGTGTAATACTTTGTGAAACCAGAAAATAGTGGTAACATGAAGAAAACTTAAGCATCTACCTTTGTGACTTTTATGCACAAATCACTCTGACATTCCTGTTTTTACTTTCAAGCTATCGTTAGTGGCCTAAAGATTTATTTATAAAAAAACCGCATCTCACTAACTTTGGAAAAGTAAAGAACTTTAATAATATCATTGTTTTCAAGTGAGACATTTACTGAAATATAAACATAGTTTTATATTTCAGTAAAGATTAAATGCTAGTACTATTTTGTTGTATTATCCATTGAAATCTCAAACTGAAGGATGCAAACTAAAACCTCAAAAGTTTTGTAAATTTCTTTTAGCAAATTTTAGTTTCTTGATAGCTAAGATCTGAAGGTAAGGACTTCCTTCTAACCTGTGTTTTGACTTTGGGAAACCCAAATGACAATTAAAAATAGTTAAAGCTGATTTGTAGATGCAGAGGATTGAATTAAGTTTTTTTTTATTTTTAATATCTATAATTCTAGGTGATAAAATGTCACAGCTCTGCCTGTTTATTACATTACTGTCTAACAATGCTAACATTAAAAAGACTACTGTTTCAGAAAAGGATGCAATATTTTCAATAATGTTATATATTCTTCAGTACAGAAAAAATGAGATTAGTGAGTGGAACAAAGGATTACTGTTACCAAGAAAGGCTTAAGTTCTGCAAATTGCAATGTTTGGAGACTAGACACCAGTAATGTGATCTGATTGAGGTGTATAAGGCCTTGAATGAGTTTAGCTAGCTGAATTCTGATGGGATTCTTCCGCTTGCTCAAATTACGAACAAGAGGGGGCATAAATTCAAATTGAGAAAAGACAGTTGTAGAACAGATATGCGGAAATTTGCCTTTAGACAGCAGGTGGTTGATTGCTGGAAAACTTCCATCTGTCACTGTGGAAGTTGACAGCTTAAATAAATTCAAGGCTGAACTAAACAAACTTAGATGTCAGATGAACTAATGAGGTTCACGGGAGAGAAGAAAAATGCATGGATGCATATAAATTAGCACGTAACACAGAAGCCTATGGCAGATATAAGTTAGTCTGTAATCAAGTCACAAAGGAGGTTAGCCAAGCAAAGGCTGATTATGAGAAATCCTTGGCAAAGGATGCAAAGAAAAACAACAAAGACTTCTTTACTTATGTAAACACTAGAAGGAGATGAATCAGATTGGTCTACTTGATGTTGGTGGTTCAACTGTTGATGATCCTGCTCAGATAGCTGACAAACTGAATGAGTATTTTGCATCTACATTCACACATGAGGAATTCAGTAAGGAAGGGGAGGACAGAAGTTTGCTTTTAAATGTAAAGCATTTCATTTTCAAATTACATTTTTACCAACACCCGTTGGCATCTCTCATATTGTGGATATAACTTTGCAACTGTGATGGCATATTGCATTACCAGGGTACCTGCCCGCCCACTGATGATGAAGCCCAATAGCTTTGAAACAATCGTCTGGGAGGTGGTATCCTCTGAAAATAAATAACAGTAGTCTTCTCTACTAGAGAAGCATTATTTATTTGAAGTATTGCAATACCGCTATCTCGTTGTGAAGGCAACCACAATATGAGATACAATTAAAATGATGCCTTCTATATTACTTACGCAGTTCAAATTCATGGGGTTAACTATGGTGTATTTACACCAATATTATATAGTTAAATACCAAAACCCATAAGAATTATGCCTTGTGCATTTCATTTTCAAATAACATTTCATGTAGGGATTGTGATTCTTCATATCAGGGACTGATACCCTGTACTTTGGAACAGAGTGTGAAGCAGCATTCTGCATCAGATGAAGCATGGCATTCTGCCACACCCAAATTAGCATATCATGCGAATACTGAAGGACACACCTTTCTTCTTAATGAAGCCAAAATCCTCAGCATTCAAAATAATTATACAAAATTACTGATAGCCGAAACCCTCAAAATGAAATTTTACATAAACTCGACTAATGTTAGTCGCCCCTTCCTCATGTCACACTCCTGGTTGTTTATACGCAACAGGGAAGTAGTTTCCTTTTAGGAAAGTAATCATGGAAGTAGTCTTTCCTTTTAAATACTGTGCATATTATGCTTCTATACTACTTGTGAACACGATACCCCAGTTGAAAAAGTTTTGTCAGCTTTAAGGGTAGTATTTTATTCATAATTGTATTTGTTCTGTATATTTCATTTTAAGATGCTAATATCTTTTTTTCCCTGCTTGTTTGTATTTTGAATGATTTATTATAGTTCCGATTGTCACAGTTGGGGTCTTCAATTATTGATACTGGATATTTTTCATAGTCTGTTTTCTTTCGGATGCTAAAATCCATTTAAGTAATTTATTGAGATCAGAATTGAAAGGTTTCATAAGAAAATACTGAGGTAAGCCATATGTTTGTAATTGTGTACCAATTTTCCCTCTGACCACTCACTGCAGGTAATGGTAGATGGCTATCTGTCTTCTAATTTCTCAACTAATGCAGGTGTTCCTCAAGGTTCAATTCTTTCTCAAACCCTTTTCCTCTTGTATATTAGTTATCTTCTTTCATTGACTCTACAAATTCACCAAATTTATCTGTTGCCTCTATCATTCTCCCAACTCCACTAATCACTTGGAACTCTTTGACTTCCTCTTTTTGAAACTTGACTTTCTCCAGTCTAGCTTTCCTAACAGTGAGGTAATTTTACTTGGTGGTGTTTTTAATGTTCACAACTCCAGCTGGCTTCCTTTTTGATGCTGAGGCTTTTGCATTTACTAATGACCTCGGACAGATTGTTCATTTACCTACCAGAATACCAGACAATCCTAATCATGCAGCCAACATGCTTGATCTTTTTCTCACAAACAACCCTTCTAAGTATTCGGTCGAGATGAGTGGTACTTCAGATCACAACTTGGTGATGGTCTCTTTTCCAATGGAGCCTTTCTCTCAGGGCCATTCTCAACCTCGTGCTGTTTGGCATTATAAGAATGTAAATTTGGATGACCTGCAAGATTTCTTCTCTTCTTTTCTTTGGTTCAATTAGTCTTATCTTTTCTGATGTCAATGTTTGCTCAGATTGTGTGAGTAAAATTATTCTTGTAGGGATGAAATCCTTTATTCCACACTCCACCTTAAAATTTAAACCTTTATCTAAACCTTGGTTTTCCAATTAATGTGCTAAGGCTGTTCAAGATAAGAATGCTGCATATTGCAATTGGCTTGTATCCAAATCCCCAGGTTCATTTTCTGACTACACCCAAAGTTCACAACAATTGTAAAGCAGTTATTAATCAGTCCAAACTAGATTTCGAACATGCTAAAAGTAGAAAACTTGCTTTTTTGTTCAAATGGTAGTCAGGCATTCTGATCTCTTGCCAAAGCTATTGGGTGTGACTTTTGCCCATCTCTATTTCCACCTGTCAAAACCAGATGGTTCTATTGCCACTTCACCCAAAGATAAAGCTGACCTGCTAGCATCCTACTTTTCTTCTAACTCATATTGGTTATCTTGGTAAACCACCTCCTACTGTTCCCAGTCGGTACACTTCATTCAATGGCTTCAGTTGTCTTCCATCAAAAGGATGTCGGAAAGATTTTGAATAATCTTGATGCTAAGATTGCTCCAGGTACTGATGGCATTTCTCCACTTGTTCTCAAAATCTGTACTCCTGAGCTTACTCCTGTTCTGTGTCGCCTTTTTTCACTTTCTCATTCCACAGGTGTTTTCTTCTGCTTGGAAATTTGTTAATATCCAGCTAGTTCCTAAAATGATTGACAAATCCCTCCCATCCAATTATCATCTCATTGCACTTACTTCTACTCTTTAAAGGGGAAATAAATTAACTGCCAGCTCTTGAGCTATCTAGAAACCTTCCATCTGATCAATGATTGTCAGTATGGATTCCGTCAGTGTCGATCCACTGGTGATATACTGGCTTATATTACCCATCCATGGACAAATTCAATGGAAAAGTTTGGTGAAACTCAAGCAGTTGTTCTTGACATTTCAAAGGATTTTTATCATGTTTGACATAAGTCTTCTAAATAAGCTTCCATCTTATGGTTTGCCAACTGTTTTTTGTAACTGGGTATCAAATTTTCTCTCTGACCGCTCGCTGCAGGTGATGGTTCTCTCTGTCTTCTAACTTTTCCACTAATGCAGGATCTTCTCCAAATTTCTTCCATTCTTTCGCCCACTTGTTTCCTCTTGTATATTAATGACCTTCTTCCATTGACTGGAAATCCTATCCATAGTTTTGCTGATGATAGCACATCACATTCCACCTTCCAGTTTGAGAAACCTTGCCCTGCACAAACAGCTTAAACTTCTCGGATATCCACTAAACATTTTATACATTCATTTTTACTTATAATTCTGCAATGGGGCAAAGATAACTTAGTTATTTCAATCTAGAAGGACTGAAACTCAATCCTGTCTTATATCTCGCAAAAAGGATTCTTCTGCTTCCATGCTTATCTTCAACTCTTAGATTTCTTGACAAGATCACATATCTCTATTAGGGATTACCTTGACTTCTAATCTCTCTTGCCATAAGCACATCACAAATAACGCTTCCTCTGCATTACTTTTCTTCTAGACAACCACTCACTCTGTACAAATCTGAAATCTACCCTACATGGAATATTGTTTCCACATCTGGGCCAGTTCCCCTTTAACCTCTCTCTCTCTCTCTCTCTCTCTCTCTCTCTCTCTCTCTCTCTCTCTCTCTCTCTCTCTCGCTTCTATGCTTCATTCAAAGGAGGGCAGTTAAGTTAATTAATGATCCATCTCTTACAAAGTCTGTCCTCTCTCTGTGTCATAGACATTCCATTTCTGCTGCATGGCTTTTCTATAAATACTTCCATAGGATTTAGGTCTAATGTCAAAAAGTATCTTCTTCTCTCTTCCCAACCTTCAATCCATGCATGGTACTAAGTACTATAGGTTCTAATAGCTTTCGTCACATTTCCTCCTCCTTCCACAGCCTCCCTTCACACCTATTTCTTGACAATTACAATCCGCAGAAATTCAAGTCTAATGTAGAAAAGTAACTTCTTCCGTCTTTCCAACTCTCAACCCATGCATAGTACTAACTGCTATAGGTTCTAATACCTTTCATGTTTGGGGTTTTCCTTATAGAAAAAAAAAATTGTTTGAAATGACCTTCAAAAATGTGTACTCTATAGTCCATAAAATGAAAAAAGATATTTATACATATGCTTGCAAACAGTTAAACTTCAAATACTGAGCAGTTTGTTGAAAACTTCTTTTTGAGAAAAGAAGCTTCTCAAAAAGGAGTTTTCAACAAACTTCGATTTAGCACCACTGCAACATGTTACAAAGTGGATAAGAACTCCTTTCTATTGGAGAAAATTTACACCCCCTTTCACCCTATATTGTTATTGTTATTTGGTTTTTAGGAGCATTAGCAACTAAGGCCATATTGCTCCAGGAATATGCGGTGGTTATTCCCTGACCTTTCTGCATCCTCCGTATTTAGCGGTGACGGGTTCAAACCCCGGTCTAATCAAGAAGCGTGTGCTACGTATGCACTGCTGCTCCTTCCCACCTGGCTACGGAGGCGCCTACCCTATATTGTGTTTTTATAAATGCCATAAAAACACAAAACAAGATGAGAAGGCCCTACTCCGGCACAGAAGGCACTAATAGAATTATATGATTTCTCTTACCTAAAATGGAAATATTTTCACAAAGCAAAAAATTGGCTAGTTATATTTCTGCCACTGCCATATTTTACACTTAAACATTTTATACATTCATTTTTACTTATATAATGGTTTATAATATGAAGTTATCTATACAAAAATATAATAAGCATGTGATTATGGGGGGAAGAAAATGCAACTTGAAGTTCATAACATAAATTCATTCATTAAGGCAAAGCATTTACTAAATAAGTAAAACCCTGGTGACCATAAAAACACACAACATAGGGAATGAAAATTCTACTTTTCACTTAAAAAAACCCTTCAAATTTCATATTAATAATTTATGCTATACTCTTTACATAAAGTCAATATATGAAATAAAAAAAAATAAAAAAAAAAAGGAAGGATACTTACTGTTTTCTTCTTGTGAACAGGAGTTTCCTTTTTCGCTACAAAAAGTGAATACTAAATTTTGTATTTGAATTAAAATATATTTCTTATAGGTAAAAGAGAAAATCTTATTTACATATAAAAAAACACTTAATAATTTAAAAAGGTCTCACAAGAAGCTTCTTCACTCTGTTTAATTGAGAGACCTTAAAAATAAATGTATGTTCAAAAGTTTAAATCAAATTCAGTGCTTCTTTCATATCCTCCTTCAAAAATATAATAACTATAAAAGTGAATACTAGATTTTTGTATTTGAGCTAAAATATCTCTTATAAGTAAAAGAGAAAATTTCAATTATAGTCAGTTCTGCTATAACATGGTACATGTTCCTAAAAATCTCCACGTTATGGTATTTCGCGCATTAAAACAACAGGGTTTATGGGAAAAATAGGTATAGGGACAGAGCACTCAAAAAAATGTTCAGTGTGGTAAGTAAAACACTAAAAAAAGTTAGAAACCCAATAAAATTGCTAACACAGGTTTAAATATCCCAAATTTCTAATAAATAAATAAATATTACAGTAAATATAACACTTTACCATGAAAAGATATGTTTTGCTTGATTGATATTTCTTCACTGACTTTTTTTTTTCTTTTTTTTTTGGATTGTAAAATTTAAAACAGTAAAAAAGATAAGCAATCAATAACAATGAACATGGGATGCACAAATTGCACAAGTGAAACAAGTTTACGAAGCTTAAAAAATAGGAATGAGGAAAAGATTCTGAAATTTTTTTTTGTTTTTTACATGATTGAAGATTTCATGGAAGGGGAAAACAGTTTACCATAATAATGTAAAAACCCACAGAATTCCAGCTATCGGTATCATTGAAAATGCGGTAAGATAGTTTATTACCCGTTTAAAATTAGATTGCACTAACAGAAAAGCCCAATAAACCGGGAACTGCAAATTGTTTTATGGCAGCGACCTTCAGAAATGTGCTCCTCTGCTTACACTATGGATTACAATATTATATAAATTTCACTAGGCAAGATAGACTTGCCTTGTGAAATTTCTGTTTGAACAGAGAAATGTAAGCTCCCGAAAACATGAGTCAGCCTACGATATCATGTGTTATCTTGTGAATACAGCGAATGACAACAGTGTCTCCCTGACCAATAACAACTACAGTAAATGTGAAATACAGCCCTCACACATTTGACATTTTTAAGCTTCGTAAACTTGTATGTATTGCTGCGCAGGTTGCTATTCAGCTTGGTGATGAGTTTTTGTTCACCTGGTGTTACTTGCAGACGAAATTGCACGTGAGCCATTTCGTCTGCAATTCCATTTCGTGAAAATCGCTGTACACTGCATTGTTCCCCAATATATCAGTCGCATTGGAGAAATTCGCATAGCGAAAATGTGCATTATAGCAGAACTAACTCTACATATAAAAAACATTTAATTAATAAAAAAAAAAAACCCTCTTACAAGAAGTTTTCTTCACTCTGTTTAATCGAGAGACCTTAAAAATAAATGCATGCTCAAAAGTTTAAATGAAATTTAGTGTTTCTTTTATATCCTTCCTCAAAAATACAATAAGTAAATTTTAATGACTAGGAAAAAGGAGATTTCGTGCAAAGTAAGTTGAAAAATAAAAAGTGATACTTATGAGTCAAGATGATTATGTAGTTATGTGGTCACTGGCTCCTAGAAGATTCTTCAAATTGCTCTCCATAAATGTGAAACTTGCTCAGTCTCCCAAATTTAAAATCTAACATTATGAACAAGTTTTGTACTTAACTTCATTTTCTGAAATCTGAAATTTACATAAGATGAACTATGTTCTGTAGATTAAAGATCCTGGATATTGTCTGAAATTTATATTTTGCATGTAAAAAACATAGCAAAATATGAGATATATTTCTTCACCTGCTGATTTCACCCTCTTTGCTTTCTTCAGAAAATCTACACTAAACATTTGTTCATAGTAAAGACTCAATTTTCTGCATGAATAAAATTCATGATATGAATTTCACTGTTATTTTTGAGAAGACTCAAAACATGTTCACATTCTACAATATTGTGAGAAACAATGAGGATGAACAAAACAATTTTAGATCTTCTGTCATACTTCAAAATTTCATTCATTCCACAAAACATGGCCTAATTTATCCCATTTTATTGTGACGCAATGGACAATGACATTATTTTCTATTGAACCAGTAATTGAAAAGCCATCTATCAGAAGAGTTTGCAAATTGCTAATGAACTTCTCAGCATATATAGGATAACTATTTAATAACATAACATTAAATAGTTATTTAAAACCAAAACTAACTGGATGGACACTTGTGATTGATGGTTTTAGTTTCAATTTATTTCAATTAGAAGTCTGTTTTAAAAGTAATGTTTTGTCTGGTTTTTATTCACATTAAATTACTACTTTCACAACATTTTAAGTGTGCTTCAAAACTCTACCATTTAAAAATGATATAAGGAAATACAGGCCTGATGTAGCCGAGTGGTCAGGAGCACGAGTGCAGTAGCACACACTCTTTGAGTGGACTGGAGTTTGAGCCTGTGACTGCTAAACACGATTAACAATTTGTATTGATTGATTTATTGTAAACTCTACTGACTTGATGGTCATGCCAGCATATAAACAAGAATATGTTTATAACATGACATGTGTAGCTATTTGTGGATTTATTTAACTTACTGTGAGTATTATTTATAAATAAAATTACAATGATAAATACAGGGTGTTTATTTTAAAAGTAAGTATACACTATTTGCATTAAGTAAAAATCAAAAACTGTTTATGTTTCTGTTACAAATAATACTTATTCACATATAACACTTTATTGCACACCCAAATGACTCAAAGTTTGCATTTGCTAACACATTCTGTAATGGTTAATTAAATAGTTGTTTTTCTTCACTTTTCAATTGCAGTGATTACATTCAACACACCATCCAATGCTACATTTGTCAGTCTATTCACATGTTTACTTTTAAGAACATACTGGCTAATTGTTTTCCTACAGGTTTTTAATTCTACCTCAACCAATTGTTTTGCAGTTTTCTGGTTCTTGGAGGTGTTTTACCATGTTATATAAGCGCATGTTGTAACAAGGTCATTCCTTGTGTCGCAAAGCAGCTGCAAGTGGCCTATAGTCAGTTGCAGTTTTGTGAATCAGGAACACTGAAGGTATAAGCATATTTTAATCATTTTATTTTAAACCAGTGATGTCACAAAAACACAAGGACTTAATGCTTAGAGAACAAGTCACTGTTATCAAGAACTTGGCCAGTAAGCTGTCACAAAACGAAATAGAAAAGAAGCTTGGAATATCACAATGGCAAGTGTCCTCTCGCAAATCGAAAAAATCGGGAGGCAATCACGGATAAATTTATAGAAAATGCTAATTCAAGCAAGAAACAACAAAGATAATCAATCCAGAGAGGAAGACATATTTTGTTGGTACATCCATGCCTGTGCTCTTAGTACTCCATAAGATTTAGCTAAGCAACTGGACGTGCAAGAATGTTTAACTGACAATGGATTCATTGATGATGTCAGTGCTGAATGACTCAATTCAAAAAAAAAAAATCACAAGGTGAAAAGCAGTCCCGACAAGGAGGCAGCAGAGCACTGACTATGCAATGTTTGGCCTGACCAAACAAAAACTAGAGGGCATCTACAATTGTGATGAAGCAGGGGTCTATTACTGTATCCTCCCAGATGGTTGTCTCATGTTTGCAAATGAAAAACCATCTGGAGCAAAGAGAAAATAACAGCCCTCATTGCATGTGACTGGATAGGAACAAATAAGAGAAAGCTGCTCATCATTGGTAAATCAGCCAACCCAGGATGCCTGCATGGAGTGCAGTCAATTCTAGCAAAATATGCACCCAACTGCAGTGTCTGGATGACTTCCTCTATATTTAAAGAGTAGCTCACAGAATTTGACAAAGACATGTCCCCTTCTAGATAACTGCACATCCCACAGAAGTTAAGACCCAAGCTGCAAAAATTGTTTCTCTTTCCACAAACAAAACAGCTCCATACAATCATTACATCAAGGAATTATTAAAAAAATTTTAAACACTGTTACCATAGTAGCATGATGAGAAAGATTATTTGCCAGATTGACAGCAGGAGATTCAATAGTGCACCAACTGTTTGATGCAATTCACCTCCTGTCCAATACATGGACTCTAGTTAAACCTAAAACAATCCAGAATTTTTTCATGCTCAGCACCACTGCTCATATATCCAAAGTGTCTGAGGGATTTTCAAAGGTGGACATGCCCAAAACATGGACAAAGAAGTAATACAGAATATATATGGAGGTAGATCGTGATGCACCAAGAGAAGGGGAATTCTCGGATAAGGAATTATGTGCCGATTTTGGATACAAGGAAAATGAAGAAAAGGAGGACGACTGGAAGGCTAATCCATTAAATACAACTGTGATGGAAGCACTGAACACTCTTAAGAACTACATCTATACTAGAGAAATTCTCTGGCTGCTTTAGAAAACAGTGTAACAGCAGAAATAGGCAAAACCACTAAGAAAAAAACTTTATTTGATTTTTTAAAAAGTACATAAGAGACCACCAACTGTTTTAATACTGAGAATGTTTTGATTTCAGTATTGAACAAGTTCATTACGGTGAAATTGGATATTAATTTAAAAATTATTGCATGTAATTTAGGCACTGTGTAGACAAATGTATTATCATTAACATTAACTAGCTGTTTTAATTGGCTTATAGTATTAAAGTATTTGCATTTTTGTGTTTTTAATTCAATAAACAAAAATATATGAAAAATTCATTTATTTATGATATAAATTTATTAATATATCATTACATAAACAAATGACTATGTATATGCACATGGAAGATATTGATACTGCCAACACATGCATCTTTGGCACCATGGCAATTCTTGGCCTATGATCCTGTAAGGTCTGTCCCAACATTAACATATTTTATTTTGAAAATATTGCTATGCAGTTAAGAATCAGTCTGTATTAGTATTGCCAAATGAAAGAAAGCAAGCTTATAGCACATTACCCAAAAAAAAATTAAAAAAAAACCCAACCTTTCTTATTTCACCTGTCCATCCACACCAACAGTTAATCTAGTTGTTCCTTGAATTTTTTTAAAACTACCCACCTCTATAATGCCTGATAGGAGTTTGTTTGGAAAATCAACCACCTTTGGCTTAAGGCAAATTCACACACATCTCATCTGCAACCATCCTTCTTCAATTTGAATTTATGTTCCCTCATGTGTGCAGTCTGAGGAAGAGGAAGGATCCCATCAGGATTAAATTTACTTAATTCATTCAAGGTCTTAACCATCTCAATCAGACCTCCTTGCAGGTTGCAAAGTCTCCAGATGCTACAATTTTCAAAACTGAAGCCTTTCCTGGTAGAAACACCCTTTTCCTCCCCTCCATCTTGTTGCTCTTCTCTGCACTCATTCTAACAGATTCATGTCCTTCCTAAAATGGAGCTTCCAGACCTGTATGCAGTACTCAAGATATGTGCATTATACAATGGGATAATCACCTCCCTATACCTGCTGGAAAAAATCTTATATATCCTTGACAAGACCACATAAGTTGTCCTGGCAGACTGTCTACTACTCAGAGAACTATATCTGACTGCACAATTACCCCCTTAGTCTTTTTCATTTTCCACTAACCTGAGTGTAGTACCACACAGTTCGTACATTAATCTGGGATTACTGCTACCCATATGCAGTTGTCATTTGTCAACGTTAAACTTCAACTGCCATTTCACAGTCCATCCGGTTAATTTTTTTAGATTTTATTGCAGGAGCTTTCCCTGATCAGTGTCATTAACCACCCTGCCAACCTTTGTATCACTGCAAATTTAGACATTAAACATGATATACTTTCATCAATATCATTAATAAATATAGAAAACACACAATGGATCCAGCAATGAACCCTAGGGAAATCCATTAATAACATTAATCTATGAATTGCAGTGTCCACTGATAATCACACTGTCTTCTCCCACACAGCCATCCCTTTATCCATAGCAGTAACTTGCTCCTAATGGCAGACTGCTCCAATTTGTAAATAGTCTTTTATATGCAACAGCATCAAAAGCTTAAACATCACTGAGAACAAGGCTATTAATCCCATTTTTACTATTTTGCACCATTATCTCACACACCTAGTAGCCAATTCATCAACAAAAATAATCCAAACTTCACAGAATTTTAAAAAAAAATTTCAATTTCAGTTTTAACATAGTTTTAGTATTTCTTGCAAAAAGAAAAAGACAGACAATAACAGCCATGTGCCTTTAATGGCATAAAAATCTTTTTAAGGATAAGCATATCAAAACTGCAGCACTATTTAAGGAAATACAGAACAGTTAACCACTCTATATTTCTATTTGATGCAAAACTGGCAAAAGCTAATAGCCAATCAATATATAAAATATAAAACAGCACTAAAATATATTTCATACAAATATACTTTGGGAGCTAGGTATTAGCCCTGCTGCTTTCCACCTTCCTGTTTGCAGTTATCTTTTTTTTGTGTTTAGCTAAGGGATTTTTACTTTTTAGCAAGGATATAACTAATTTAACATTGTAATTGTTACAGTATAGTGTAATATATATCTCAAACTGGATAGCATAAGGTATAACTTAAAACTAGATAGCGTAATATGTATCACTGCATTTAGAAACCTATTAGCTTAGTGTAGTACTACCAATTAATCAATTAAATTGTATTTAAATGGAAATTATGCCCCAGACTTGAGCAGCAAAGTAATGGGCTCAAAGCAGCGAGAGTGCTATGGCAGGGGAGAACCAAAGGGGGCAATTCTCAAACGCATCACAGTCTAAAAAAATGTGTTACTTGTGAAATGTTTGCAGACTTTTTTGGAACAGGACACAATCCAGCCAAAGAAGGATATTTTTATGTGTGTTAAGTGCAGAGAGTGTGAACAACTTGGGCACTAACTCAACATTCTGATGGGAACTTATGAGAGTTTGAAGAGTAGGGTAGATGCATTCGAAGGAATTAAAATGGGGGCCCATCAAGCTTTCAGCTGCCCACAGTGGTGCGTTATACCTTCATGGGGCCCCATCTATACCTTCATGGAATATGGGGGCCCCATCTAAAGAAAAAAAAAACTAATAAAGAACATTTTCAATTTCATTTTATTATGACAACAAAAACAAATTATATGATTTAAGAACTAAATATAAAATTTCATCAATATCAGTAAAACCATTTTTTAAAAAAACAATTTTCAAATTAATCTTCAAGTGAAGTTCATTGACCTTGGCAGGTAGAAAGTTCAGTTTCCGATAAAAATCACTTAAAAATATTAGTAAAAAACAGCAATGAGTTTTGGAAACAGTGATTTTGGGGACCCCTCTAATTGGGGCCCTAGGCAGATGTCTTTTTTGCCTATAGGATAACACACCACTGGCTGCCCAATTCAATGCTAACTCTCACTTTTGTGCATCAGAAAACACAGCAGCAATCCTCAAGACAGAATGCGCTGGTCCCAATGGAGCTAATTATTGTCAATGACTCTATTGTCAGGGAAACGGGAAATATGTTCTGCAATGATAGTGGTATAGGACCAGGGTATGTCTGCCAGAGGCAAAAGTAGATAACGTAGAGCAGATATCAACTTTTAAGGGCACAAAAGGTGATACTGTTGTACATGTTGGCACTAATGATATTAAAAGTAAGAGATCTGAGTACTTACTTACCAAGTACAGGGCAATTTGGCAAAAAGTTGCAAGTTAGGATTGAATTTGAAAGTGTCTGCAATTTTGTCCAGACATGATAGGATGGAGCCCATGTTGAGAGCCCTGTCAATCAAGTCGACCCTGGAGAGAATGTGCAAGGCTCATGGGGTAGAATTTTTCTCAGCATGGTCTGTGCTTGTTAACAGGAGAGACTGTTTTTACAGGGATGGGGTACACTTGAATAGAAGGGATGCAAGAATATAATAAATAAAATTTTCTGTTTATACACCAGGACGACCAAATGATCAGAGGATGTCACAAGATAGACAGAATACAAGAAACACCGTATTCAGCAGTCACGGGCTTGAACCCAGGTCACTCAGTTGTCAGGCACACAGGTGTACGTATGCACCTGCATACGTACACCTGCGTGCCTGACAACTAGGCTACGGCGGCAGTGATAGGTGGGTTACAAGCAATATACTTGATCATTTTTTAAAATGTTGATCTCGGAACTACATAACAAGTCACAGTACTGCAATTAAATTAGCGTGTGAGAGAATTTCACTGAGTGTGGGAATATTTCTCAAGTCGGCGTGGAAAACGTTTTAGCCGTATTTTTATATTCATTTTCAAGCTATCGACTCCATCAAATGAAACGATTTCGTTAAATATGCCAAAAATGCAATCTTTAAAAGAGCATTATAGTCAGATACGGGTTATAATATATGAACAGCGTTATAGCGAATCAGCATAAAGCGAACCGCGTTATAACGGGGGCCTGCTGTATTTCCGAATCAGAAATAAACATAATTAAACCACCACAGGTTTGATTGCTTTTTTATCTTCAAATAACAGTTTACCTATGTACCATGTCGCTAAAGAAAACACTAAGATGTTCCATTTTATTAAATTAAAACATAGCTTCCATCGTTATGGCCATCTTGATTGGTTTTGGTTTTTTTTTCATGGCACAAAAATAACTACAGTTATCATGTGCCACACAACACACAGATCACCCTGAAGGAGCACTGTTTGATGCTGATATTTAACTACTCTCCCCATTATATCATTTATGAAAATCATAAACAAGTGGCCAAGAACTGATCCTTGTGGGGGATGCCTTCTAATGTTAGGCCAATTTACAGAGTAACCATTAATCACAACCTTCTACCTCTTGCAATGCAGCAAAAATGTCAAAATTATTTCTATCATCCAGCTTATGAATAACTGTCAAAATATGTAACCAGATTAGTTAAAATGATTTTTATATAACAAAACTACATTGTGCATCCTTCAGAATTCTATTTCTATCATTGCCTTGATTTTTTTTTTTTTTTTTGAAGTTATATCCAGTTATTCACTTCACATTTAGAACCACCTTTATGTATCGACAATACACTGTATTTCTCCATTCCAATGGAATCTCTCCTGAGTCCATGCCCTCATAACTTGGTTTAAATCACTCTCATGCTGCCTCCTGCAAAATTATTAGGCATATGCCATCAACTCCAGGAACCATATTTCCCTTCAGGCTCAAAAGTTTTATTTAATAAACACACTAAGCTGTAATTTAAATATCGGTAATTTCATACTGCTCAAACTCACTCTCAACAGCCCTCCTTGCTATGAAGGGTCTTTCATTTGTAAAGATTGATGCAAAGTACCTGCCGAATTCATCATCTGAATTATTTAAGAATTTTTCACACTATTTATGAAATGTTCCAATGTGATTTGTTTCCTTCTTTTTAATCAAATACACGAAAAGCTCCTCGTCCTCATTCATTGCTCTCTTAGTGATGTCTCATATTCAGCCTTTGCCAGGCTAATCATTTCCATGGTATTATTACAGATCTACTTGTAGCTGTAAACAGGCTTCAGTACTCCTGATCGCTCTGTAACTAACCCATGCCATCTTTCTCTGCTCTATTACACTGGCCAGCTTTGTACTCATCCACTTGTGCTGTATTGTCTTAATGGTATGTGTGACTTCTGTGCTATTACTTTAATATGTTCACTACTTCCTGTGTTTTCATTTGGATTTTAATCCACTTGGAAGGGAACCACCCTACTTTTAGAACTTTTTCTTCCAATTTTACAGAAGAAAAACTGGATATTTTTATCAAACAACTTTCACCAGAGGCTGATTAATTCAGTCATAGTGAGAAGCCAAAAAATTTTTCTGCCCTTTCCAAATCTAGATTGACTCAATTCTGGGTTGAAATTGTCACTGGAAAAGCCAGCAGTGAAAGTGTTAAAGATATTCCATAATTCTAATTTATTAACCCTCCTTATAATATCTGCCCAGTTCATGGAGGCCATGTAGCAGCTTACACTGTCATAGTCTCTTTTTCCTGAAATTAAATTCTCTGCCTTTACCTTTAATAACTGCAAGCTCTTTCTTCATCTTCCAACTAAGGACTGCATGAACTGAACTTCCCACAGTACATTGCTAATGCTTACCACACCATGAGCTCTATAATGTCATCTGGTTTGTGGGTAATGATCAGGTTGTAGAATATTTTTACTCCTAGTATTTTCTTTAACATGCCAATTCAAATAATAATAATCTAGTTTATTTAAAAATTTTGTCGGTGAGTAAGTGAATTCCTCTTCCACTTGCTACAGTAGGGCACAAGCAATTTCAATGTGGCCCACTGTAAATCTATGGATCTTTCTGTATCAATGGAAAAAGACTGAGCTAATTTAAAAATGTGAACCTTCAAAGCCTCTACTTGAAAATATTAATTTCCATAATAAAGTCATTTATTTTCCTTAAATATGAAATTCTGTTTTGAAAAAAGAAGTTCCTTATTTTCTCTCCTGTGTTACCAGGGATGATTGAATTTCTAGCTAAACTTTCTCTACCTCTTAAACTGCATTCTTCGAAGAAAAGTCCCCACGTTTAAAGTCTGGTTATGTAAGAATTAGATAGAATTACATAACCAAACAGGGAAAAAAAAAAAAAAAAAAAAACACTTTGAAGGATAGCACATGTTTTCTAACCAAAGAATTAGAAAGAATTGCTTATCAGTGTCCACAGCTGCAATATCCAAAATATTCACAACTTTTTTTTATAGAATCAAAATTTTTGCCATAAAACACCGATGCACTTAACCCTGGTTCCCTTTGTCAAAATAAGTAGTGGTGAAAAAGGAAGGCCATGTTGCATTCAGTAAAAAGCTATGCATGTAGAGACTTTTATGAAGGTTTTTTCATACATGAAATAACTTTGTAATAACTTTGTTGAAATTCTCCTATACTGTTTCTGCAAACTTATGTAAGTGATGGACCAAGCAAGTAATGTGGATCAGGTTATCTATTTTCCTTAAATAGATGACCTGATAAAACCTGTAATGTAGAAAATCAGCTTTAATCACATGCTTTCCTATGTAATAAAATAAAACCTATGCATGTGATAAAACTTGTAATATAGAAGCAGCTTTTATTACATGCTTTCCTATGGAAGAGCATCACAAAAATTCACTTTTTTTTGTCATGGGTCGATTCTTGCTCTGGCCATAATAACTGCAAAGAATCAATCACAAATCTGGAAATTGTGCAGTAATTGACATTTTCAAGAACTTGACAGGCAAGCAAATATGGACAAGAATGTCCGTATCTAATTTCTCACATACCAAATAGGCATTATAATAGCCACAAGTATCTGCAATATTATCAGTACCCATCTGGTTGCACTTTCCTCCAATATCTTGACAATTTTTTTGAATAATGCCATCATAAATAGCAATAAGATAATTCTTCCTCAAGGTAGATTCATATGGAATGTTTTGAACTGATCTGGTAATTTTCTCTTACTTTTTATTTTTGTGGTCACAATGTAGGATGTTTTCACATGTTGGTCAATCTGGAATATTTTCCTGAATGGAATGTTCTTTTCACAAACAACACAAAGGCCAATACTGCTATTCATGGTAAAATCTTTCCCATGATTGGCAATTCATGATTCCATAAAGTTTCATAGCAAATTTGATGTTGGCATTTTGTTTGAAAGCTCCAATGGCTTATTCTGAAAAGTTTTTATAGCAAAACTGAACTGTTATGATCATTTTAATTCCATACAAAGAATGTACTTTCATCCATAAAGAAAATGATGTTGACATGTTTTCCCATGCTAAATGAAATGTTTCCCAATGCAAACTTCATTGTAATAGTTTCAAATAAGTGAAATCACCTTTCAAAGTTGAATGTCTGAAAAATTGATTAAATTAATGAAACATGCATCATTGCTAGTACTATTTTAATAATTTTGTTTTGCTTTCAGTAGTCTCAAGTATTACTGTTGTGGTTATGCATTCTCAGTTTCCATAGTTTTACTCTAAAAATAACTGATAGAAAGGTTTTTTTACACATGTAGTTAAAAGAAGTGAAAAAATAAAACAAAGTGAGGGTACTCCTGGACCTGATGGGGTGGAAAAGAAGACTTTTGAGGATAAAAATAATATGAAGAGCTAAAAGTAGTGAAGGCATGGTGTCTATTGGCCACAAGTTAAGGCAACAATAAGTACAATAGAGAAGGATAAAGAGTGAATTATGAAACACATGAAAATGGGTTTGTGCAGCCAGCGACTTAGTTAAACTCGAATATAGAGTGATGAAAAATGTATGCAAAAAAATATTTAATTATTCACAAATCTTTGGGAATTACCTTGGCAAGTTACACAAGTTTATATCGTAAATTAACATTGGTTAATGTATAGTTTTACAAGAACCCATTGTGTACAGTAACCAAGCATCAGGTATATAAAAAATACATAATTTGTGACTTTATAGGGACTTCTTGTATTAACAATCACCTTCCAATGGAAAAAAAAAAAAAAAAGTTTACCATTGGCCTTGCAGATAACCTCATATCTTCAGTTAATCTACAGGGCTTTCAGCATATAGCCTTCCTACCATGCCTGGACAGAACTGCAGATGCATACATTGATTTTAATTTGAGATATTTTTTCATGATCCTATATTCATCATACCAGATTACAGAGGGAGGTTTGGGGATCCCACCTTATCGATGGATCATCCCTCTGTTAAAGAAGAATAGGTTGGAGAAGCTCCAGTACTCAACTTCAGCTTTAACTTGATACATTGCCAATTTACCGTATGTAAAATCAGAGATGGTTAAGATACAGATGCTGCAGCTTGATGCAGTCAAAGGCATTAGTGAAGAGGCAGTGGACCCACCTCTTGCAAGAGTCCTCAGATGGTCGGGGCTTAAAAGGATCATCAAAGGTCTGCTCTCAGCACTGGTGGGTGGGTTGTTGTTGTTGTTGTTTTGGTGTTTATTGGCGCATCGACAACGGAGATCATAGTGCACCAGTTCATTGATTATACAATGTTCTCTTTATATAAATCTTGTTCGAATGTGAAAGGTTAGGTGGGTGGGTGATGGAACCAAATTGCTGCTCGGTCATGATATAAAGACCTCATAAGAATGAGCATTGACACTCTCCCTACCCTCTCAAGGACATGTTTGTTGTTTGTTATTGTTATTTGGCTTTTAGGAGCATTAGCAACTAAGGCCATATTGCTCCGGGGATATGCGGTTGTCATTCCCTGACCTTTCCGCATCCTCCGTATTTTGTGGGCACGGGCTCGAACCCCGGTCTAATCAAGACGTGTGTGCTACGCACTGCTGCTCCTGCCCACCTGGCTATGGACATCTAGAGGATGAGTACGGAGAGGATATGCAGGGCTGGATGCAATGCAGTTGAGTCGCTTGCCCACATTTCACAACAGTGCATCTGAACTCATGGATCGAGAATGAGACGTCATGATGCTGTTGTTGATATTGTGGAAAATAAGCTCCAACTGAAGCCTATTTGCTGGCTGGTTCATAAAGAACCACACTTTCAAACTGAGGAAGGAATTCGTAAGCACACCTTCTTTGTGTGGAAGAAGTGGGTCCCCGTTCCTTCTTGATGTGCAAATTGTGGGAACAAGAGAAGAACTGGAGGTGCCACATCGAAGGAAGAAAAATTATTATAATAATAACGTAAGTTTAAAGAATGCAATAGCCTCAGAATATGACAACATTCAACCTGTAGTATAGACTATTACTATCTCCTATAAGGGAGTCTGGTGCCACACTTAGGCAGCTCAATTCTGACTTATGGGAATAACTACGGCTGATCTTAAAATACTGGAGATTAGGGTCCTGCAGGGGACGCTGATCTGCTGGTTAGATATAGAAATATAAGATAATTATATAATGTACCCAATATACAGTATGGAACATGAGCAATACGTTGGATTAGCCTTATCAACTAAAGGGAATTATATATACAGTGGATTCCAGTTATTTGGGCCACCAGTTAATCGGGGCAGCCGTTTATTTGGGGCAAATCTTAAAAAACAGAACCCAATCTAGAAAATAGCCAAGATTTACTTCTCTTAATTGGGACAACATGCTGTTTAACTGGGGCAGGAGACCGCAGCAATGGAGATTACCCTACAATTTTCTCCGACCGTACCACATGGTTCGGAGGCGATGTATGTACATATTCCAGTATGTATTAATTATTCTCCTTCCCACCTGGCCTACGTAGCCAGGTGGGAAGGAGCAGCAGTGCGTAGCACACACTTCTTGATTAGATCGGGGTTCAAGCCCGTCACCACCAAATACGGAGGATGCGGAAAGGTCAGAGAATGACCACCGCATATTCCTGGAGCAATATGGCCTAAGTTGCTAATGCTCCAAAAAACCAAATAATAAACAAACATACAAACCACATGGTTCGGTCGGATTTGTGGAGGTCACAACCATAAGCAGTCACCTGTTTATTGGGCTTTTCTGTTAGTGCAATATATCATAAATGAATAGTAAACTTGATCTTATTGAATTTGCAATAATACCGACGGCTGGAATTCTGTAGGTTATTATGGTAAAATGTGCTTACACTTCCATGGAATCTTCAATCATAAAAAAATTAATTTTCAGAATCTTCTCTTCATTCCTATTTTTAAAGCTTCGTAAAATTGTTAATCTGTTCTCACTTGCGCGTATCTTGTTACTTGCAATTTGTGTGTGCCGTATTCTTTGTCATTAATTCCTTATCATTTTACTGTTTTAAATTTTAACTCCCACCCACAAATGTCAGTTAACAGAAATGTCAACTAGTTAGTATGTACATATTCCAGTATGTATTAATTATTCTGATTATCACGTATATTCTTCCGATTTTCACATATAATTTAATTTTTTAATTGGTAAGGTAACAAAGGGTAAATTTGTGCTTAATATATCTTTACTTTTATAGCTGTTGATAATATTCCTCCTATTTTTGCTAATTAGAATTAAAATTCAATTCACAAACGTGATCACAATGACTGGCACTTACTACACATCGTACAGTGAAGGGTACTTTATCGTAACGTGACTGGATTGTACAGTGAACCAATTGTAAAGCGGGGGTCCATTGTATTTTTAACTTTTTTTACTTGGAACTTCATATAATTGGGGCAGCCGCTTAATCGGGCCAAAATGCACTAGTCCTGATGTGTCCCAATTAACCAGAATCGACTGTATGTGTATATATATATTAATAATTTGAGATATTTTTTCATGGTCCTATATTTATCCAACAAATCATGAGTTCGTGTGCATTTAATATTAGTAGTCTCCACATGAATAACAATTTCTCTTTACCTTCTCTTTAACCTCTGACAATCTATTGTTAACATCTTCAATGGTTGCTACTGGCGAACCCATGCTGGTTTTAGTCCATCCAGCTTTATTAGAAAAAATGTTATCTGTTTCTCTAACAATGGAGTTTCCCAATTAAACTAAATCTCTTGAACCAGAGCAGTGTGCTCTGGAATTCTATTGTTCTGTGTTCAGGGGGCTAATTGGGGGGGGGGGGTTCGTGCTACTAGTGACAGACATAACTGAATGATTTCTATAATCAAACGATTAATAATTGATTATTTCAATAATAACTTATATTCAGCTTCGAACAAAATGGAACTACTGGCCGAGTGGTAACAGCATTTTACCAGTAGTTTTGATAACACTGGATCGAATTCCTCAGTGGTGCACCCCCCTGTTTTCTTCTTGACTAGTCATAATCAATTATTTTGATTATGATTCTTGATTATGCCCATCAATACATGCTATAGGCTGTACAATGAACAAACTCCAAGGGTTCCCACTCACTACATTAGTGCACTCTGAAGGAATGTCAATTATTTCCCTCTGTCTCCTTTCACATTTAGCCAGCCCCTAATCTACCCAAGGATTTTTACAATCCTGACATGCACTAGTTTTCACAGCAGCCTCTCATGGGGAACTGAATCACACTTTACTAGATCCCACTTGGATTTTATTCTTATCAAGATGTTTCTGCATTGTATCCTTAGATTCCATTATCTTATCCATCACACACATCAAACTCACTGATCAATAGTTATTCATTTCCAACTTAGCCCCTTCCTTATGAACGGGTTAGATATTTGCCCTTCTCCTGTCCAAAGGAATTGTCCCAGAGTCTAATGATGGCTCCAGTAGCAATCCTAATGATATGATGCACTCCCTTACTGCATTCGTTAATATAACTGGGTGCACTCCATCTATCTCAGGAGTCTCTCAGCCTCAATAGTTATTCTGATAGATACTTTTCAGAGATCATTATGTCACTAGCTATTCTTCAATCTGACTCTCTTTCTCTGTTACTCCTAGTAGAATTAATCCTAGTAGATTAAACGGTCGGAGAAAATCGTAGGGTAATCTCCAGTGCTGGGGTCTCCTGCCCCGATTAAATGGCATGTTGTCTATAATTTCACCGTTTATGACTTGGAAGGGTCCCATATGATTTATTATCTTCATTTGTGCATTAATATATGAAAAAACGTTTTGTCCCATTTCTTAGCTCTTTTTGACAGTGATTTCTTTTATTCAGTTTTTTCTTTTCTTATCCAATCTGCAGTAAAGTTATGTAAGGACTAGTTAAAAAAAAATAGTCACTTGTGGTATTTAAGACATATAACAGATTGAATACATGTACCATCTATGCCTGTTTGCTTACAGCACTGAATTTACAGTATATACGAAATAAGGTTAACCTGCTTTCTCTATTTACAGGTACATCAGCTGTGAATGAAGAAGCAGTAATGGTTTCCAACATGAAAAGTGTGGCGCAAAAATGGCGTTACCAAGTGGCAAAAAATGAGTGATGGCATTTGACGAGTGTAAAGAACATCCTGTTAAAGCAGTAATGAATTTTGGCTTTTAGAAAGAATAGTAAAAGAGTTTTTAAGGAACAGTGGGAGTTGGAATTAACCATAGTGGATGAAAGTCTGTGCTAAGTAATTGTGATTGGCAATGAATATTGTGTTTCCTGTATACAGGAAATGAAAATGAAAATGTTTTTTTTTTTTTTTTTTTTGAAGATAATAAAGCATTCAAACTTATGTTGGTATAATTATGTTTATTTTGAATTGGAAATATGTGTAGATGACTTGGTCAGGTTGCTGACAAACAGAATGAGTATTTTGCATCTACATCCACAAACGAGAAATTCTTTAGGGAAGATGAGGCCAGAAGTTTATCAAACTATCTTATCGAGTTTGATAAACTTCTTAATAATATAGCTCCCTGTTTATCTAACAGGGAGCTATATTATTTTGTAAAAAGTGGGGAGAGTGGAAGAGAAATCGTTGAAGTTAAACAAAGAAAGGCACCTATGGTGGATGGAATCTATCCAATTATATTAAGGGAGGCAGTGAAGAAGTAAGCAAATCCATTCTATAATTATGAAAGCATTTTTGGATTCAGGGGAGGTCCCCTGAATCCTCCCCTGAATCAATGGGTGAAATGAGTAATAACAGACCTGTTAGTTTAATTTCTGTTTCAAGGAAAATAATGGAGCCACTGGTTAAAGAAGCAATGCATGATCACCCAGAGAATACTGAAGTTATAGTTAAGACACAGCATGGGTTTGTTAAGGGGAAATCTTACCTGACCAATTTGATTGGATACTGTGATGTGGTCATGAAGGAACTGGATGAAAAAAATAATTCTAATATCATATACTTGGATTTCAGGAAAGCTTTTAATACTGCTGTACAAATTGGAGCAGTGTGGCATTAAGGGAAGGTTGCTGTTATGAATAAAGGTATGGTTGAGTGGCTGAGCAGAAAGTTTTAATCAATGGACATTTATCTTCATGGACTAATGTTATTAGTGGAGTCTTCCAGGGTTCAGTGTCGGCCAATTTTTGTTTTCTGTATTTTTCAATGATATTGATGAGGAATAGCAGGCTTAATGTCAAGTTTGCAGATGATACAAAAATTGGCAGGGTGATTAATGATACTAATGACAGTATGCTACTGCAATAGGATCCAGAAAAGTTAAGCAGATGGGCTGAGAAATGGTGACTGAAGTTTAACATTAAGAATTGCAAAGTACTTAATATGGGTAGGAGTAACCCCAAAGTAATGTACTAACTATGTGGTACTACACTCAGGGTGGTGGGAAATGAAAACAACCTGGGAGTAATTGTGCAGTCAGATATGAAGATCTCTGAACAGTGCAGACAGGCTGCCAGGACAGTTCATAGGGTTTTGTCAATGATATACAGGAATTTTGCTAGCAGAGATAAGGAGGTGATTATCTCATTGTATAAAGCAATGGTCATGCCAAATTTTGAGTACTGTATACAGGTCTGGAGGCCTCATTTTAGAAAGGATGTAGAGCTGCTGGAATATGTAGAGAGAAGCGTAATGAGATTGGTGAGGGGAACAAAGGGGATACCTTTACCAAGAAAGGCTTCAGGTTTCAGTTCTGAAAATTGCAACATCTGGAGACTAGGCACCCACAAAGCAATCTGATTGAGGTGTTTAAGGCTTTGAACGGATTGAGCAAGCTCAATGCTGATGGGATCCTTCCTCTTGCTCAAGATTACGCACATGAGGGGACGTAAATTTAAGTTGAGGAAGGATGGTTGCAAAATAGAATTGTGGAAGTTTGCCTTTAGCCAGCAAATGGTTGAATGCTGGAACAAACTTCTTACTGTTGTTGTTGTGGAAGTTGATAGCTTAGATAAATTCAAGGAAGAACTAGACAAATTATTGCAGGCAATGGATAGGTGAAATGGGAAGTGTTTTTTGATGTGAAAACATTTTTGGCGGCACCTATTAAATTTCAGACTGAAGTAAACGATTTGTCACGAAAATGTGAAACAGAAATAATGCAAATGATGTCACTTCCTAAATGGCGTAGTGGACTGAAGTAGTGTGGTAATGAAAATGCGAGACAGAAATGATGCAAATGATGTCACTTCCTAAATGATGCTAACGAAGCTAACTCAGTCACTAACATTGATTTGGTACAGTAAGTAGCCAATATGATCATAAAACATTACATCATTCATACTATATATTTTGGACTGAATTAAAATGCGAACGACATCACTTCGCATGGTACATGGTTTTATGTGAAACAACCTTCGCGTTTCTTTTAGGCATTTTGATTTGTATATATTGATTACAAAATAAAAGAGCTTTTGTATTAAATATATTATTGACCATTCACAAATTTCCATAATTTCAGCTGGAAGACAAGATACAATGGATTTATGACAACTTAAACTAACAGAAGTATATTTGCAATTGAAATGTACCTAAATGTCTCTGGAAATCAGTGTCAATTGAGATATTCAATCTTGTAGTTGAAATTGAGGGAAAATACGAGACAAGACGAAAAAAGAAATTGTTGACAAATATTTGTATTGTTGCAATCAACCCATTTTTTGTAGCCATTCAACAAATGGCTGCAATCAAATGGGTAATTAGGCTCTTGGCCTGGATTTTGCTAACCTCAACCAGGCTAAGGATGTTTTCACATAAAATAAAACATCTTTTGTGGATACAAGGTGCATATGCAGTTTCTTCTTTTTTTTTTTTTTTTTTGACTGATGCTGTATAAGTTTGCTTTTTTGCACCATATGCCACTACTAATGCTAAATTAATTTCAAAACAAACTGTTTTTAAAAGTAAAGCAATCAAATAAAAATCTGCAAATTTTCAGTTTGAAATTATTTACATTTAATTTTTAAAAACATTAACAAACATTTTAAAAAAATTTAAACATGGCAAGTGTACCTTAATCAACAAGTGATGCATCTGGCCAAAGTCACATCCTAATAAGCAATAAATAATAAAATAGTTTTTGATTAAAAAAAAAAGTGATGAAAGATGCAGGAAACTATCCATATTTCAATATTAATTAACACTGGCCAACAAAATATTTTTTTTCGTACTTCTGGAGCAAAAGTTGCAGATTATAAAGGAAATTGATCCGCTGATTCCAAAAATAACAAAATTATGTCTCTGTTACATCTCCAGTGAAAGATACACTTAAATTTTAGAAACTTAATCAATGACCAATTTCAAAAATCACACAGTAATATATATGCAGTTTTAAAAATGAGTCATTCATTTTAAAATTTAATCAAACATATAATGTACTACTTAAGAAGTGTGGCAATAAAGTTTTCAGACTGGTGCAATAAAAAGAACACAAAGTGAAGGAGTTCAAAAATGGTTTTATTTTTATTCAAACTAATCACCACCTGACTGAATGCCCTTATTACGCCATTCTAAAAGTTTCTGAAAAGAGTTAGTAAAGCTGTCCAAAGAGATGATGTTCAGTTCAATGGTTACGTTTTTATTCATGTCTTCAGCATCCTGAAATTTCTTTCCTTTAAGGCAGTTTTCACCTTGGGAATGAGGAAGAAGTCTGCTGATGCTAGATCAGGAGAGTAGATGGATTGTTGATCTGTTCAATGCCATGTTTCATCAGAAATGTCTTCAAAAAAAGTGCAGAATGGATGGGGACATTGTCATGCAGCAAGAACCAGCTGCCTTTCTCTTGAAATTGCAGCCTCATCTGGGAAATATGCTTCAATAATTTTTGAAGCATCTGTATGCAGAACGCAGTATGACTCTCTCCCCTTCAGGTATGAATTTGTGAATCACACCCTGTTTGTTGAAAAACATGTTCAGCATAGTCTTGATCCTGGATTTCTGTAAAAAAACTTTTTGGACTTTGGTGATGAATCTGAAGCCCAATGCATGCTCTGTTGTTGCTTCATCTCTGGGTCATACTGAAACACCCAACATTCATCTCCAGTGACAATACAATTGAGCAAATTAGAATAGTCTTGACAAGTATTCACATGATGACACTCTTCATTGCTTCTGCTCATCTGTGAGGCTGTACAGCACAAATTTTGCACAGAACTTACTTTTCCCTAAATCTTCATGCAGTATTTGATGAATCGCCTCCTTATTCATAACTATCTCTTGCCACTCTGTCCTCGTTTCGAGAAGTCGACAGACACCCACTTCTTGGGTCATTTCAAACATCCTGATGTCCATCTTTGAACCACTTAAACCAATCAAACACATTGGTAAGACAATGTTTTAACACCATAAACAGGTTTTAACATTTCATATGCTTCTGTTACAGGTTTTCCCAGTTTAAAGTAAAATTTGACATTCGTTTGTTGCTTTACTGCAAAATTGTGACACAGAACATTAACACTACTAACAAAACTGGTTGCTACTTGCAACCTGTCAGCTTACTGGACAATCTCTGTACCACAATCTGTTGAAGAAAGTTTGAACTACAACATACTACTTCCATTTATTTTCAAACTCATTGAACACGATTGCAACAGCACCAGTCTGGGAACTTGATTGCTACACCTCATACATTCTATTTCCTTAGAAATGTTTGTCAATCAGAGTTTTTCTTATAATCCATTTTGTTTTCTCTCTTAAGAAGCCAGCAGTAATCTGCAATCATGGCAGTATCCCCAGTACCACTTTTCCATCATTGATATGTCATAATGAAAGTGTTCTCCTTGCTCATCACTTACATCGCTCAAATTTCGAGGGGAAAAAGTTGAGATGAGAAAGAAGAAAATAAATTTTAAAAGACATTTGGCAGCTCATAACTTTATAACATTGCATTATAGTTGACACCAGAAATTATCTTCTTTTTTTCTTCTAAAAAATCCATGCACAAATGTTTTAAATGATCGCCAAGCTGCTATTCTGTAGTTTTGTTTCAAAAAAAAATATATGACCTTTGAGGAGTTTCTTCATTGGAGATTAACCTTCTTTCAGTTTTGCATCTGTTAAAGTGGGAAATACTTCCCTTAGGTAGCAGAATCCATTTCTTTCTTTATCCTCAGTCTTAACAAAATTCTTCATTAATCTAATTAATTTTTTGAGGTAAACTCCTGTTATTATTTTACAAATCATTAATTTAATGAAGAATTTTGTTTCTGCCTTTGCTTACAGAGATGGAAGAAGCTTTTTTGGTTCAACCAGTGGAACATATTTTATGTCACTTCTTGTAAAAATTCCTCCTCCTTTTTCCACTGCTACACAATATGTTTTTCTGTTGCACAACTGTCCCATAAACACAGAAAACAACAGTATTTTGTGAAACTTCCCCGAAGATCAGTGAGTAATCCAATTACCTTAAGCTCACCACAGATATTCTAAGCAAAGTCGTGGTATTTTATAGAACTCAGGTCCATTTCATATGCTTCTTTCAAGCAAACAACATAAAGTAGAGGAACAAATGGGGATACATTTCCACTGTGCAGCAAAACTGCTTTTAAATTTAATTTTGAGATATCAATAAATATATATGATATTAGGTTTGTGTTCAATGCCCAGTTCATTCAGAAGATCAATGAATACATACTGTCTTCCACAGAAACACATACCATCTTCCATAACAAAAATATCTTGAAAACACTTTGTGATGTTTTTGACATGGTGTAATTTTAGTTCCTGTTTCAAGTAACTTTCACTGTTTCAACCTAGAACGAAGAAGGTCTGCTTGTCCTTCATATAAGTTTAAATCATCAATTCATTCAAGACTTCTTGTTTAATTGAGTATAACACATAATTTTCTGGTTGGTAGTCTAAATCTCTTGAAGGAGACAATCCAGCAATTCTGCTATATTCATCACTGCTTCTTTTATCGCATAATTTTTGGGGATCTGGTACCAGCAGGTGATATGTTAGCATATTTGATGTTGAGTGGTTCTCACCATACCACAGGAACACAAAAAGGCATACTTTTAATTTTCCAGTTAGCCACATCCTCAGATTTGTGATGCAGGTAATATAACACATATGCACAGCCCAAGTTTTGTCCTGATCACTAATCTTACAACCAAAGTACAAAAACACATTTAGTAATACTGTGGATTTTTCTCCTCTAAGTGTTTGTTGTAAACTGTTTTACATGTAGCAAAACCTGTCAAGTTTATTCAGACACTTCCTTTGCTTCTGTTTAAATGTTTTAATAAAGTGCTAAGCAAAACACAAAAGAAACAAAAAAATATGAAATATATCATGTATTTTAAAGGATTGAATTAACATACAGATAAACTGCACACTTACTCACACTACAACTGTCTTTCCATTACTGAAAGAGAGAGGTGGTAGGCAGACAGACAAAGTTGAAACATGTTAATCCTCCAAAACATTAGTGTCCTCTATAAGCACACACAAACATTATTTGTAGATAATACAACATAATAAAACAAATCAGTATCGTATCTACTTCCCTAAATTGTAGGAATATATATGTATGATGGGTAAACACAGAAACCTGTGTATGTATAAATTGTGATGTGATGTGAAATTTAAGAATTATTTTTGAAATCTATTAATAAAAATTGACTGCAAGCAGCTGATGTATTAGTGGAGGCAAAAAATAATGTTGGCCAGTGTTATTAGTTCTGAAATATGGAAAAACATATCTGGAAAGGTTCACCCCATATTCATAATAACATGGTATTATTTACACTTAGTAAAATACAAGAGTCAGAAAATGTTTTACTTACTCTCGACCTTTTGATGCCGTTGAAGACTTTTTTCGAGAGGAAGTGCTGGTGCCCTGTATGAAGAGCAAACTGATACAACCTGAGCTGTTTGCCCAAATAAAATGAGGCTTAATTTTATAAACATTTCTTATATAGTAATAAATTTTTTTAATAATTAAAGAAATTTTGATGAATTTTAATTTCAGCAAGAAAGGAGAAAAAATTATACAATAAAAAGAATAAAATAAGTGCAAGTAAAAAAATTGAAAAGTTGTTGAACTCAAAACTGATATGACAAATAAAGGAAGATATTTTTAGCATTTTTTCTCTTTACTATGTTATGATATATATTTATTATCTGGAAATATCTGCATAACAGTTCATAGATATAACTGATGCACATTTTATCTACATTTTTTTTTCATTTTCAGGTATCTGAATATGGTAACAGGAACTAAATAACAATAATAAACTAAAAGTAAAGTAAGAATGAGTAACATAACTGACTCGGTTTATTGATATTTAATTACTGAAAACGTGTTTGCTTATATTCAGAATGCTCAGCATTCTGAATATAAGAAATTATGTTATATTAATGAATTAAATGACACTACACTATTATATCATCTGGTAGATTAAGTAACTTATTATTGAAATGATGCAATTTAATGGATTGGACCACCTCAATGCCCAACACTTGAACAATTTATGGATATGTTTTGGGAACTCACAGTTACCTGTCTTCAGGCCTGTTAGTATTAGTAACGGCCACATGGTGCAAGAAAGCCTATGGCTTATGCTGCACCAGCCAAAAAAAAAAAAATAAATAAATAAAATAAAATAAATAAATAACTAAATAATAATAATTAATAAAAACAAAAATAAAAAAAGGAAATTAAACCTATCATCCTATGCACTTCCCTTACCCGAAAGTACTATCCAGATGACCTTTGAATTTCCCCAAACTGTCGGCCTCTACCACCCATGAAGGCAACTTATTCCAGTAATTTATAACTCGCTGGCTAAAATAAAACTTCCTGCAGTCCAATCTAAACATTTCCCCACGTAACTTGAATTTATGTCCCCTAGTTCTAGCATCATTTATAATCTTGAAAATTTCGTCCTCATTCATTATACTGATGCCTCTCAGAGCCTTAAACACCTCAATCAAATCTCCTCTAAGGTGTCTAGTTTCCAAACTCTGCAACCCACATATTCGAAGTCTTTCTTCATAACGACGCTCTTTTGCCGATCTTACCAGGCGAGTTACGTGTCTTTGCACCCTTTCAAGAAGCTCGATGTCTTTCTTTAGGTGCGGTCTCCATACTTGAACACAGTATTCTAAGTGTGGTCTAACATAAGCCTTATATAATGGGATTATCACGTCCCTATCTCTACTTGCAAAAGTTCGATAGATCATCGATAGGACACCATGGGCCTTCCTTGCAACTTGTTTACAATGCTCAGAGAATTTCATGTCTGACCGTATTGTAACACCCAAGTCCCTTTCCTCCAGTACTGGGTTTAGTTGAACTCCACCAAGTGAATTAGTTTTTTTGGGATTACTGTTTCCCAGGTGTAATACCTTACACTTTGTTGGATTAAAGCACAGCTGCCATTTTTCTGACCATTCCTTAAGTCTATCTAGGTCTCTCTGAAGAAGCTCAGCTTGACAGTGATCATTAACTACTCTACCAATTTTAACATCATCTGCAAATTTAGACATCACGCCCTCTATCCCTTCATCAATGTCGTTTATGAAAATTAAAAACAACAGTGGTCCTAATACTGATCCTTGGGGAACCCCACTTCTTACATCAACCCAATCTGAGGAATAGCCATTTATCACAACCCTCTGCCTCCTGCCCTGAAGCCATCCTTCTATCCATCTAAGGATTTTTCCCAGTGATTCCAACCTGTTCCAGCTTATAAGGCAACCGCTCATGTGGGACTGAGTCAAAAGCTTTGCTGAAATCTAAATAAACAATGTCGAAATAGCGAACCAGATTTGTTAAACATGATTTTTCCTTTACAAAACCATGCTGAGTATCCTTGAGAATTTCAATTTGATCCAAATGATCCTGAATTCCACCCTTGATCATTGCCTCCATGATTTTCCCTACTACTGAAGTCAGACTGACAGGTCGATAATTTCCAACTTCACTTTTAGAGCCACCCTTATATGTATGGGAGATACATTTGCACTTTTCCAATCCAAGGGAATGTCCCCAGAGTCTTGTGATGCTCGCATAATTAGCCTCAATGGTTCAATGCACTCGCTTGCCGCCTCCCTTAAGATTATAGGGTATATTCCATCAACTCCAGGAGCCTTACTGGTCTGTAGGCTCGAAAGTTTTTTCATTAAATAATCTTGCGAAATTTCAATATCATTAATTACATATTTTTTAACTTCGCTCCCACAATTTCCCATTGCCACAAAAGGCTTTTCATTTGTAAATATCGATGCAAAATAACTGTTGAGTTCATCTGCAACGGCAGCTGGTGTATTTATTACTATCCCCTTTCCCTTACGTAAAGGTCCGATCTGGTTTGTCCTGCTCTTCTTGGCATTTATATATGTGAAGAATTCTTTATTCCCCCCCCCCTGCTCTGTTTGCTAGTGATGTCTCAAACTGCCTTTGCCTGTTGAACCTTTTCTGTGGCTCTATTACACATCACCTTGTAGCTGTTATAGGCTTCAGTACTTTTTATTGCTCTGTAACCCTTCCATGCCACCTTTTTCTGTTCAAGTAATGTGGCAACTTCACTATTCATCCAACTTGGAACCCTTCTCGTGGAGTATTTTTTTAATGGTATATACACATTCAAGGCATCTGATTAATGTTTTAAAAGTGTACCACAGTTCAGTTGTATTCATTCTCTGCGCGATATCTACCCAGTTAATAGAGGCCATGTAGTACCTTAAGGAATCGTAATTTCCTTTTCTGAAATTAAAACCCATTCCTTTGCCTTTTACTTCTGCTACCTCTCTCGTCATCATCCACCGTAGAACTCTGTGATCACTTCCTGCTACCGGTTCCTCTACTGTCAGCCCTGTTATGTCATCTGATTCATGTGTGATGATGAAGTCTAGGATATTCTTTTCTCTAGTATTTTCCCTGACATGTTGATACAAATAACATGTCATCTAGTTGATTTAAAAATTTTGTTCCCCATGTCGAGTTTCCTTCCCATTTACTCCAATCAATTAGAGGCAAATTGAAATCACCGATAATAAGGCATTGACGCTTACTTGCCCATTCCATTGCATGTAGAGGCTTTTGTCATAATCGTCACAATCACCTGGTCTGTAGATTACTCCTACTCGCATTATACCTTTGTTTCCAACTATCTCACACCATACAGACTCTATACTAGCATGTGAAATGTCTGAATCCGGGAAAGCTATCGTCGCACTCAGGCTGCTTCTGATAAGAAGCATTACCCCACCACCCCTTCTATCTACTCTATCCTTCCTAAATACATTATACAAGCCGTACTGGAACTCATCATTCCCAATTTCCAGGTGGCACCAACATCTCTGTAAGCCCTATTATGTCTGCGTTACTGTTAATGTGAGTTAGCCCTCTGTCCTCCCCAACTGGACCAGGAAACTCTACTCCAGTATCACGTTAATAGGTCTGAAGATGGGGAACAGTGAATTTCCAAAACATAGCCATAAATTGTTTAAGTGTTTAGTGTTGAGGTGGTCCAATCCATTAAATTGCATCATTTTAATAATAAATTACTTAATCTACCACATGATATAATAGTGTAGTGTCATTCAATTCATTAACATAATGAGGAACAATAATGTACATCTCCTTTCCAAGTTTACTGCTCAGCATCAAAAATTTTAAAAATGTTATGCCTGTTACTTTTAATGGAACAAAAAAAAAAACCAAGTAATACTGCTAAAAATAAAATAAAAAATGTTATATCCATGAAACTATTAATCCATTTTATTTATTTCAATTTTAAAAAACTGTTAAGCACGCAACGTTTAAATTACAAATGCACACATATTTCCACTCTACATTATGTATATAAATATTTTAAAAAATACATATACACATATTTGATTCAAGTAATCACTTCAATTTTGAAGTTTAAAGTGCACAAAATTTCAAAATCATGCATGGAATCAAATGTTACTTATTATTACTATTATTAATTCCCACTTAATGCCATTCACAACAAAAAAATAAATAAATAACAAAAGCATTATACAGTACTGGTTGATAATGGATTTCTGTAAGTAAACAAGCTGTTTACTTATAGAGGGGATCCAACAAGGGTATAAAAGCTGGATGTTTAAGGATTGTAAAACCTTTTTTATGCAAAATAATAACAAGAAAATCAACAAGCTTTTTTGAAATTGGTAATGCATTTTTGAGCACTCAGGATAAGCTTGACACACTAACAATAAGTACAGTAAACCCTTGTCAATCCGGATCGAAATATGAAAAATTCTGTTCATAGTTGAGTACTTAATTAGGTAGCTCTAACGTATAATTTATAGAGTAATACACTTCACTGTTTCTATTAGATAGCGTAGTATTGATATTTAACTAATTTAATTTATTGATTTTATTAATTTAAAGTATCATGCCCCAAACTAGAGCAGCAAAGCAACGGGCACAAAGTGGCAGGAGTGCTGTGACTCAGGGGAGAACTGAGGGAGGCGATTCTCCAACGCATCAGAGCCTAAAAAAATGTGCGACTTGTGAAATGTTTGCCGAACTCTCTGGAACGGAACATGATATTGCCATGGGGGATGTCTTTGTGTGTGCACGATGTAAGCAAATCAGGCGACAACTCAGCGTTGTTATGGGCCTATATAAGAGTTTGAAGGACAGGGTGGATGCCGTTGAAAGATCTAAATTGAGGGGTCCATCAAGCTCTCAGCTGCCCACATCAACGCCAGAGCTTGCACTTGGTCATCGCGCAACACAGAGGCAACCCCCAAAGCAGAATGCACTGGTCCCACAGGAACTAGTAGTTGTTGGTGACTCTATTGTCAGGGAAACGGGAAACATGCTTCGTAAAAAGGATAGGTGGAACAGGACCAGGGTATGTCTGCCAGGGGCAAAGGTTGATGACGTTGTAGAGCGGATATCATCTTTTTTAAGGGCACAAAAGGTGTTATAGTTGTACATGTTGGCACTAATGATATTAGGAGTAGGAGACCGGCAGAATTACTTAACAAGTACAGGTCACTGTTGAACAAAAGCCGAGAATTAGGGTTGAATTTGAAAGTGTCTGCAATTCTGCCCAGAAACGATAGAAGGGAGTATATGGTGAGAGCCTTGTCGATCAATTAGGCCGTGGAAAGAATGTGCAAGACTCAAGGGGAAGAATTTTTTTCAGCCTGGACTGTACTTGTTAATAGGAGAGACTGCTTCTATAGGGATGGGATACACTTAAATAGAAACGGTGCAAGAATATTTGCTGATGCTATCGAGGCAGTGTTAGGTGGGTCGGAAAACTGATAGCTTGGGGGGGATACAAGGACTAATAGTTTAACAGTAGCCATAGGCAGAGGTGAAGGTGATTCTTGCGCAACGTCTATTAGAATAAGTAGCAACCTGGAGCATGGGGTGTTGGGGGTTTCAGGGACGGATGGTAGTCATCCTGAAATAGGTGGGTATATGGGATGTGTTAGCGTTACTAAGAAAAAGAATAGGTGCATGTATACCAATGCTAGAAGTATAGTAAATAAATTTGATGAATTTGAAGTGTTGGTCAAGACATCAAAGGCAGGTATTGTTGGGATAGCAGAGACGTGGTGTCACACAGATATAAGAAATGCAGAACTGGAATTTGGGGAGTGCAATGTGTACAGAAAGGATAGACAGGATAGAAAGGGAGGAGGTGTTATGCTGTTAATTAAGAAAAACATAAAATCACAAGAAGTGCATCCAGTTGATATAGATGAACAGCGCACTGTTGAGTCAGTTTGGTGTGACATAAGCACTGCGAAAGCAAAAATAAGAGTAGGAGTGTGTTATAGGCCTAATGACTCGAATGAGTACAATGAACAATTGTACAGAGAAATAGAGTGGGCTAGTAAATCGGAATGTCTTATAATGGGGGATTTTAACTTCCCAGATATTGCCTGGAACTCGTGGGTTGGTCACTCACACACTAGTCAAACTTTTGTGGATTTATTGGATGATTGTTTTCTGCAGCAGCATGTTCGAGAGGCAACCAGAGACAGTAATACTCTTGATCTGGTTATCAGCAGTGATAATTCGTGTATTAAGAATTTGCAGATAAAGGAACCACTAGGTGGCAGTGATCACAGTGTACTGATGTGGGATTTACTTAAAGATTTAATTACCATCAGGGGTAAAGGAAAGGGTTTTTGCTTCCGTAAAGGTCAGTACAGTGGTCTCCGACAGTTTTTAAATTCTGTACAGTGAGATCAACTGACGATGTTACCAACAGTAAATTCTAAGTGGGAAGCATTCAAGGAATTAATCGTGGATGCTACTAAAAGTGTCATACCTATTAAGAAATATTGTTCAAGGTTTAGGCCTAAATGGTTATCTAATGAACTAATGAGACTCGTAACAGAGAAGAAAAATGCATGGGATGCATATAAATTATCAAGCGACTCAGAAGCCTATGGCAGATATAAGCTAGTCTGTAATCAGGTCACAAAGGAGGTTAGGCAGGCGAAGGCAGATTACGAGAAATCCTTGGCAAAAGATGATAAGAAAAACAGCAAGGATTTCTTTACTTATATAAACTCTAAAAGGAAGGGGATGAATCTGATTGGTCCACCTGACATCGATGGCTTGACTGTTGATGATCCTGCTCAGATAGAACAAACTGAATGAGTATTTTGCATCTACATTCACACATGAGGAATTATTAAGGTTTGAAAATGGCAGGTTATCAAATTGTAGCAGGATACTTAATGATTTTGTAATAACTGAAAGCAAAGTGGAGGAGAAATTGTTGAAGTTAAACATAAGAAAATCACCTGGGGTGGATGGGATCTATCCAGTTATATTAAAGGAGGCTGCAAAGCAACTAAGCAAACCCTTAGCCATAATTATGAGAGCATCCTTGGACTCAGGGGAGGTTCCCACGGACTGGAGATGTGCAAATGTATCCCCAATTCACAAAGGAGGATCGAAGGGTGACACGAGTAATTACAGACCAGTTAGTTTAACTTCTGTTCCGAGTAAAATAATGAAGTCACTGGTTAAAGATGCATTGCAGGATCATCTAGACAAGACTGCAGCAATAATTCAGACACAGCATAGGTTTGTTAAGGGAAAGTCTTGTCTGACAAATTTGATAGGATATTATGATATGGTTACAAAGGAACTGGAGGTAAAAAATAATTTTGATATCATATATTTGGATTTCAGGAAAGCTTTTGACACTGTTGCGCATGGAAGACTATTGTACAAACCTAACACCGAACCCTGTGGGTTCGGTGTTAGGTCCGCTGTTGTTTTGTATATTTATCAATGATATTGATGAAGGTATATCAGGCTTAATGTCGAAGTTTACAGATTATACAAAGGTTGGCAGGGTTGTTAATGACACTAATGGCAGTGTGCTACTGCAACAGGATCTAGATAATTTGGGCACATGGGCTAAGAAGTGGCAACTGAAGTTTAACCTTGACAAATGCAAAGTACTGCATATGGGTAGAAGTAACCCGAGAGAAACGTACCAACTGTGTGGTACTACACTTAAGGTGGTAGAAAATGAAAAATACTTGGGAGTAATTGTGCAATCAGATATGAAGTTTTCTGAGCAATGCAGACAGGCTGCCAGGGCAGGTCATGGTGTTTTGTCAATGATATATAGGAATTTTGCTAGCAGGGAGAAGGAGGTGATTGTCCCTCTGTATAAGGCAATGGTTAGGCCATGCCTTGAGTATTGCGTACAGGTCTGGAGGCCTCATTTTAGGAAGGATGTAGATTTTCTTCAGCGTGTACAGAATAGGGCAACAAGATTGGTGAGGGGAATGAAGGGATCCTCTTACCAAGAGAGGCTTAAGTTCTGCAAATTGCAGTGGCTGGAGACTAGACACCTGCGTGGTGATCTGATTGAGGTATATAAGGCCTTGAATGGGTTGAGCACGCTGAATTCTGATGGGATCCTTCCACTTGTTCAGATTACGAACCTAAGGGGGCATAAATTCAAATTAAGAAAAGACAGATGTAGAATAGATGTGCGGAAATTTGCCTTTAGCCAGCGGGTGGTTAATTGCTGGAACAAACTTCCATTGGTTGTTGTGGAAGTTGACAGGTTAAATAAATTTAAGGAGGAACTGGACAGGCATTTGGAGGGAATGGTTTTTTTTTTTTTTTTTGGCTGATGCTGCATAAGCTCATACACTTGCTTTCTTGCATTACATGCCACTACTACTACTACTTTGAAAAACATATGGGATTTAGGAAGGCAGATGAGTAACTCTCAAGTGCATGATGATTGACTGCGCAAACAGAGACGGAACATACATTACATTGTCTTCGTGTTATTCAGAATCACTGCTGACTCTGAGTCGGATGGATGTTATTGCTTATATCGCTTCATTTGCATACTTCTTTATATGTATGTACATACGTATATAAGTTAACATATTTTATATAATTATGGGTTCTAAAGAATTAAAAAGTGAGATAAAAAATAAAACATAATACTTTAACTATTATTAACAAGCTCAAAGTGTTTTTTATTTCCTGGAAATAAAAAAATTACTGAAGAATTTGGTTTTGGCCAACAGGCTGTGTCAGATATTAAAAACAGAAAAAATCTATAAAGACATTTCCTTTGAAATTCAATGTGGGGAGTGATAAAAGCAGTCTATCAAACAGACAGACATTTAAAATGCAAAAAAGAAGTGTTGCTGGAAGAAGCTGTATTTAAGTGGCATTCACAGCAAAGAAGGGCTATCTTTTGCTTCACTAATCTGGATTATCGCTTAATCCAGTTGACTTCTCCCCTTCAATTACTCTGGATTAGTGAGGGTTTACTCATCCTTGTAAATAATGACTAGCTAATTCATCTGTGATCGTTCTCACAACCATTAAAAAAAAAAAAAAAAAAAAAACAGAATCTGAGAGATCCAAATTTTCTATTGTATTGAAAGATCTTGTTTTAAAAATTTTCTTTGAGTACACCATGCTTGCAATACTTATTAAATGCAATTATTGAAAAATGTGAACCTTTCCATTAAACATGCAAATTATATATTATATACATAGAAAACTGTCAAATCCAACACTTCACAATTCCACTCCAGTAGTAATATCAGTGATTACATTTATCTTTAAGAATCCATGCAAAAATGGTGACTTTTTTTAAAATTGCTATTGTTTATAGGATGCACAGAAGCAAACAGAGGTTCTTATTGTGTGGGAGTGGACAAGGTACATCTCTAAATATACAATTTAAAATGCTGATCTGCACATCTTTGCAAGTTCATGATGTTGCTCCCACATAGCTTTGATTAATCTTCTGGTGCTGTTCTTCCTTGGATTTTACTAGTTCACTGTGCTGCTGTACTGCAGGATATGGTGCTTCACAATGGATCATGAGTTCAATGGTATGAATATACCATTGAACTCATGATCACAATCTTTGTCATGACACTTTTCATGACAAAGATTGTGTTCATAACTGGTCACAGTACGCCACAAAGCAATGACAGTGTTCTATGGATTTTGTTGTGTGATAGTGTGCAAACCTAATGGTAGCCCCTTAAACTAAAATAGTAACTACATCCAAGAAGCAGCTTGAGGAGCTGATTGGACTTTATTTGCACTCTATAATCCAAGTAATACATTATTGATCAGAAACCCTTTCTCTTTTTTTTAAACTGGAATTTACTTGAGATTCTCTCTCTCTCTCTCTCTTTTTCTCCCTCCCTCTGATATTATACCGGGAATTCATTTAAAATTAATATTATAGTACTTCACACCATTTGGTTGACCTTTTATTGGTATTTGGTTACCTTTAACACTGTTTTAAAACAATTCACTGTATTAAAAAAAAAATAAATAAATAATATCTGTACACCTGCATATCTACAAATAATCTTTATTTACAGAAAAACTAACAATGTGAAATCTTTAGCCTTTATGATAGCCTCTAGTTCTGTGGGACACTCTACACTAATTGTTTTGTAAATGCAATCCAATATTTTCTGCCATTTGATCTTCAAAGCAGTGACCAGTTCGGTTCTGCATTTTGGGTAGTCTCTTCTCACATATACCTTACAATCCAATTCATCCCAGAAGTTTTCTACAGGATTGAAATCAGAGCTCTGGGCTGGCCAGTTCAAATTTTCAATGTTCATGTCCTCAAACGAGTCCATCATAACATGAGCAGTATGACTTGGAGCACTGTCCTGCTGATACAGCTATGGGCCTTCTCTGATGTGCTTCCACAATGTATGTATGCATACAGGTAATGTGTTATCGTCCAGAATGTCTAGATAGAACTCTGCATTCATTTTTGTCCAAAACAATCAATGGTCCCTCACTAAACTAAGAGGAACGGCTACAGCCTATCATGCTGCCCCACAAAACTTCACTTCAGGATGATATATTAATAGCAGGAAGCTTTCTACAGGCATCTACCACCAAAGGTAGATGCCCAGAGAAAGCTTCCTAATAGACTGTATAATCACACTCCTATCATCTAGCCAAAGATGATATGAGTGTGATGACTTGTCATTCCAAAGCACAGCTTTCCACTGGTCCACAGTCCAAGAATGGCAAGCCTTTCAAGCCACCAAGCAAGATGGCTTCTGGCATTAGTCAAGGTGATTAGTGGCTTGTGGATGGCTGTGCAACCATGATAACCCACAATGCAGCAGCCTGCACATTGTACTGGTGACAACATGTACCCCAATCGTCTCACCGGTCTGTGTGTACTGCTGCAATGCCAACCTGCATTCCAAGTGGGCAATTCTTTGCAGGGCTCTCTTGTGATGTTCTATCAGCTTCACAGATTTTCTGGGTTTTTTTGTGACTTCGGCCCACTTCCACTGGCAGATCACATCAATTTGACCTAGGGTTCTACAGCACTGTTGAAGTATTACATACAGACTGAATGCTTATGTGACACCTTAACATCATTTTACACTGGTAGTCTTATCTATGTCGATCATGGCACCTTGTATTCATGATTGTGCTATTCTCTCCTCAAAGGCTCAAGGCCTGCTCACATAACTAACTATCAATGGATATTTGTCTGGATATTAATGTATGTTAGATACCAGTAATCACTTACATTTTCAAGTTTAAAACCGTTAAGTGCACAAATTTTCAAAACTATGCATGCACACATACATTTGAATAATATTATGTGTGCATACATTTACACACACACACACACACACACACACACACACACACACACACACACACACACACACACACACACACATTACATACTATTATTCCCTTGAATTTAAAGTTTATATGACCGCTATGCACACATTTCCACATATATATTATTGGTATTCATAATTAGACGTAGTTATTTTACATATAACATTCCTGTAAATATGTATAATTTACTGCTATGCTGTTGCATAAATTTTATTTATAGTTAACCTGTGAATGTCTGAATATGTTTAATAATATTACTGATTTAATGGTAAAATTTAAGCCAAACCTTGCATACTAATAATATATGGCTGTAGACCGCAATGTTTGCTTTGTGTTGCTATATCCACATTTCAATGCAAAATTAAGATGCTGTAAAATATTTAAAAATAAATGTTTCTATTCTGTAAGGTTATCATTCCAATACTTTGTTAGGGGCTTTGAATAAACTGATAGCTAACCAAAATGAATAATCAAGTTATGCATGTGCATTTCTGTTGAGCTTAACCAGTTTTACTCTACTATGCTATCAAGAATTAAAAATTGACAAGTTTTTTTTTATGAATAAATCGATTAAACTAATAAACTTGTTTTCCACTGATTGTATGGTAATAGATAGTTCATATAAGAAATCAATTGAGATACTCATTGTTAAATTTTTACCTGAATTATTTTGTATAAATTATGAACCCTTTGGGTCACTTTGATATATTTTTTTGTATTTTGTGGGCAATAAATTGAATTTATACATATATTGAGTTGGCTTTACGCTAGCAATACCTATTTAATACCTTGTGGGCCACCTTTTGTCTGTAATACAGCATGTACGTATCTTGGCATAGACTCCAACCGTGTGTTGCAGTGTATCTTGTGATAGTTTGACCCATGTGTTACACAATGTGTTTAGTAATGCCTGCACACTGTCATGTGGGTGATCATAGCATCAAATTTCCTTTTCCAGGTCCTAAACATGCTCAACTGGTTTGAGATCAAGTGAGTTCAGTGGCTATGGGAGGATGGAGAGTATTGTCATGTTCCTGAAGCCAATCAAAAACCTGCTAGCCATGACACATTGTCTTGTTGATAGACGCTGAAGTTGTCTAGATACCATCATCATGAAGGGGGTAGTATACTTACTTAGTGACAACAGAAAGGTAGGCGTTCTCATCAAGCCATTGATTAACAGTGATCAGAGGACCCAGGGCATGCCATGAACATGATCTCCAAATCATAACACCACCACTGCCTCCAGCCTGCCAAACACCAACAATGCACCCAGGCACCATGGCCTCAAGTTGCTTTCTCCAAAGGCAGATATGCCCATCAGCATGATGGGCATATCTGCCTTTGGAGAAAGCAACTAGAATTGGAAACAGGATTCATTAGACCATGTGAAAGATTTCCACATATTGGCGGGCTAGTGTTGGTGTTGTGTGCCCATCCAAGGAACAGATTTTTGTGTCGTGCAACGAGCATGGGCATTTGTGATGGCCATCAACTGCCATATAGCCTATATGAGCTAATGTCTGGCACATAGTCCATGTGGATATTTGTCTTGTTATTTCTACATAGTATTGGGTGGTTAGCCGGGCCACTGTGCTGCATCACCGCTGTGTTACAAGACAAGACATGATGCTCACCACATGTGCCTAACCCACGTAGACAGTCGGGTATACCCATGACACCACAGAAAGGATGCACTTCACATTGACTGTTGTCAAGACACTAGCACTTGCATATCTTGTCCCCACAATCATTCCATGTTCAAAGTCGGAAAGATCTCAATGCCAACCCATTTTTCCTTGCAGACATTCAAAAACTGATTAGCAAGTGTGTGAACAACAATCTTATATCAGCTGTTCTTGACTTTTGAGCCTTCACAAGTGTCACAGACATGTCCATTCCTAAATGGGGGGGGGGGAGGTTGCTAATGCAAAGCCAACTCTGTATGGGTGTGATATATACATATCTAAAATTTGTGATTTGTGAGAAAAAATAATTTGTGAGATCAAATTATGAGATTGCAGTGTTTAGGCTAATTTGTGCCAACTAGTGGTGTGAGAACCATTAGGCATGCGAGTAGCTAATTTTAGTTCTAATTTTAATCATTGTGTCATGCCAGGCTTGCACAATGACTAAAACTAATTTAATATAATAATATAACTTATATGGACATTCTTCTGCTACTCAATGGGAATTTTGAACAGACAGGCATCCAATCAAAATGAATAGCTCATGCATACCCATTTCTGTTATTCCAATATCAGTTGTACTATCTTTTAAATTTTGTATGGTGGTTAGGGTAATACAACCAAAACCTATGCTTCACCAAAATGAAATAAAATGAGAGCGGCAACAATGTCACCCTCTGGTGAGTAATCCAAAGTGTTCAGAATATTACAATATCTGCACTTTAACTATTTTAAATGGGTTAAACAAAAGAAAATATGTAAAATGAAGCACAAAGGATCTGAAACCAATGAAAGTAATTAAGTTACAAAGCACATAACATAAAAATTAAAAAAATGCATGGTCATTATCCACACATGGATCAGTATAACCTTTCTGCAGCATAACAAAGCCACAGAGTCCAGAATAATAGCCTATTTACATATATTTACAACTACCAACTAATTCTAGATCAACTGAGTGCTTTAGGAAGTATCCTATTTATTTGTTTCTTCTGAAGGTTATTAATTAATGTTCTGTTAAAATTTAGTTTAAAAATTTTTGGGCCTAATTCATATATTACAATCTAAGTCATCTGAAAAAACTGGAACCAAAGGTGTTTTGAACAGATGCTTTTTTTCAGAGAATTGCTTGAAATGCAGTCTATCCAATGTAAAGAGTACGTAGGAAAAATTTAATGAAAGAAAATTATTGAAATTTGCATTAATTATTTATATATTATGTGCTGTACATGCTTATCCAGCTTTAAAATAATTACCATTGCTTTCACTCCTTGGAATATTTCACTCCTAGTTCTTATTCAATTCTTGTGGTTCAACTGATCTAGTAGTGACCAGAAGGGTGTTAAATGCTAAAGTGACTATTGGTTTCTGTTATATATATTCATCATAATATTCTCTCTTCATGTGAAAGTTAAGATTAATATTTTAGTATTATATTAATATTCCATCGTAAATATTGACAATAATATTTACGGTGAAACTATTTTCTCATCAATCAAAATATTGTTAACCTGGATTGTTATGAAAATAACCTACAGATAACAAGAAATTCTTGCTTTTTCTCTAGTTTTGTGCACTGCCATTAAAAATATCTAATGTAATTAAAAATGTCCAAATTAAAAATATTACAGAGATCAAACTATATAAAGAAAACTTCTGTTTAAGGAAAGTTAAATTGAGAAACTATAGAAATAAAAATTTAAAAAACAGCATATAAAAATGCTACAAGAGTTGGAGAAAAAAAAAGTTATGAAAACAGGATATATAAAATGAATTAATAACTTATAGAATAGGTTATTTTGATAGCTTAACTTGTTATAAAATAAAGTGAAAAAAAAAATGCATGTCAGTGTCTTATACAGTTTCTAAAATTTAATTTTTTACATTGGTAGATGGATAGTGATGGAAGAAAAAAGTGAAAATCCATAAAATTGAACATCGTTCAGTAATCAAATTTTTGACCAAAAAGAGCAGAAATGCTAAAGAAATCCATGAAAGAATTACTAGAATATTTGGGGAAGTACCACCAAGTTATGATACTATTGCAAGATGATTGGCAGAGTTCAAAAGAGAATGGGAGTCAGCTGAGGATGAGCAAAGGTCTGGTCAGCCATCTGAAGCATTCAATTCTGAATCAACTGCCATAATTAGAAAGAAAAATTTAGAAGACAGAGTTAAAAGTGCCTGAACTTGAAAATGTACTCAACATTTCTCATGGAAGTATTTTAACAATATGTGAGATTAGGAAATCTCTAAAGTTTTTGCAAGGTGAGTTTCCAGAAACTTTTTCCATTCATGACAAATATTAGATGGTGGAGTCATCAACAGAGAATTTAAAATTAATTATTAATTTAAAAGTTACCTGGATTAATTTTAAATTAATCCAGGTAACTTTTAATCCTGTTTGGTTACTAGCAATTTTTATGATTTTGACTCCAAATCAGAATGTGTGAAGTGGAAGCACAAAGGATCTTTTACCCTGAATAAGTTTCAAACCATCAACTGGAAAAGTGTTGGCCTCAATTTTCTGGGACACAAAAGGATTGTTGTTAACTGATTATCTTACAACTAAAACCACAAAAACAAGGGAATATTATGTCAGCCTTATGCCAAAGTTAAAAGATGCAGTTTGGAAAAAAGGACAGTTGGATTATTGTGGGTTTGCTTCTCCATGACAATGTGCCAGTGCACAAAGCCTGGGTAAAAAGTAAAGTGCAGCCATTATCAACCCACTGCAGGGTGGAAGCCTCCTCAACAATTCATGCTGAGGGAAATGGACCATAATCTGCCACGCTGGTCCAGTTCGGGTTGGCAGATCGACCGTATTCAGCAGTCAGGGGCTTGAACCCCGGTCTACTCAAAGAGCGTGTGCTACTGCACTCCCGCTCCTGCCCACTCGGCTACGGAGGCCTGGGTAGTACACGCTAAAATGAATGTTGATTTAAACAATTAATCCCCCTCCCCCAAATACAGTCCAAATCTGGCCCTAAGTGACTATTATTTGTTAAGAAACCTCAAGTCTCATCTTCATGGAACTCATTTTAAATATGAAGAGCTAAACGAAGCCGCAGAAGCTGGTTTGATGCTCAACTTGAAGAATTTTTTTGAGGATTAAAATCTTTGTAGATTAAATGCAATGTGTACTGAACGACAGGGTGAGTATACTGGGAAAAAAAAAATAATAATAAAATAAATAATATAGAATATGGTACCCATGTGTTTTATACTCCATTCTCAAACCTTTTTGACAACCTCTTGTAAGAAAGTTTTATGTGTCTGCGAAAAAACTGAAGCAGGTTGGATAGATTATCCATGCCCCCTCATATATATTACACCAAAATGCGCACCACACTGATGCAATGCATAAAAATTCTGTTGAAAACAAAAAATAATAAATAATAATAAAATAAACAAAATGTCTAAAAACTGACAATTGCATAAATTCTTATTTGTAGTATTTACGTAATGGTGAATTGAAGCCTTTTTTTTTTTTTTTTTTTTTAACAGTGAAGTTTTTATGCATAATCTCAATGTAATTATGTCTTTTATCATGATTTTTTCATAAAAATTCATTATGTTATTACATTCATTCGATGTGTTTGTTTCTTAAAATTAAATATTAAAATTTTTGAATTTTTATACGTGATATTCTTATCAACAACAACCAAATGAAAATAAAGTTTGAAAAAGTCAACTAGAATGGTATGTCCCTACCCCTTTATTCAGCTTAAGATACAACTAATAATACTAATTTTAAGGAAACAAAATAAAGTTTGTCCATTCATAAAATAATCAAAGTGATAGGAAGAAAGAGGTGAAATTCTAAAATAACAGTGAGGTGGTAGATCTTGCTTTTAGGCAGAAAGTTATCTCAAAATGAAGTATGCAGAATGACTTGAAAAAATTTCAGAATGGGTTTTTTCAGAATGGGACACTAGAAATCCAGTGATACGTTTCCTTTACTGCCTTAAAGTTGTTACAAGCTGAAATGAATTTAGAGAATAAACTTAAATTACTTGAAGTAATTTAATTTTATTCTATCCAATTATATTAAGGGAGGCAGCAGAGGAGGTGAACAAACCCTAAGCCATAATTATGAGAGCATCCTTGGATTCGGAGGCAGTCCCTATGAACTGAAGATGTGAGAATCTATCACTAGTTCATAAAGAGGGATCAAAATGCAACGTGAGTAATTACAGACCTGTTAGCTTAACAACTATTCCAGAGAAAATAATGGAATCACTGGTTAGAGAAGTAATGCAGGACAGGCATGCAATTATACTGCTATCACAGCATGAATTTGTTAAGGGGTGGTCTTGCCTAACCAAGTAAACAAGGAACTGGATACAAAAAAATAATTTTGATGATTGAGTGAGAGAAGACTGAGAGTAGTTATTAATAGGCACTGCTCTTTGTGGACTAACATTATTAGTGGAGTTCCCCAGGGTTCGGTGCTCGGCCGATCGTTGTTTTCGATATTTATCAATGATTTATCAGGCTCAGTGCCTAAGTTTGCAGATGATAAAAAGGTTGGCAAGGTGGTTCACAACAGTCATCAAGGTGAACTACTGCAAAAAGATCTGGGAAAATTGGATCGATGGGCTGAGAAATGGCAGTCGAAGTTTAACATTAACAAATGCAAAGTACTGCATATGGGTAGTAGTAACCCCAGAGTAACTTATCAACTGTGTGGTACTATACTCAGGTTAGTGGAGAATGAAAAAAACCTGGAGGTAACTGTGCAGTCAGACATGAAATTCTCTGACAGTGCAGACATGCTGCCAGGAACAGCTCATGGGGTTTTGTCAATGATATACAGAAACTTTGCTAGCAGGGATAAGGAGGTGATTATGATACAGTATTCAAAATGCAGCCATGGTTAGGCCACATCTTGAGTACTGTATACAGATCTGGAGGCCTCACTTTAGGAAGGGATGTAGATCTGCTGGAACAGGTACAGAGAAGGGCAGTGATATTGATGAAGGGAAAACAAAAGTGTGCTCTTACCTAGAAAGGCTTCAGTACCTCAATCAATCAGATCTCCCCGCAAGTGCCTAGTCTTGAGACTATACACTTGCAGGGAGATCTGATTGAGGTGTTTAAAGCCTAGAATGGATTGAGTAAGCTGAATGTTAATGGCATTCTTCCCCTTGCCGAGACTACACACGAGGGAGCATATATTCAAGTTGAGGAAGGATGGTTGCAGGACAGACGTGCGAAGTTTGCCTTCAGCCAGTGGGTGGTTGATTGTTGGAACAGGGTTCCATCTGCTGTTGTGGAAGTGGATAGGTTGAATAAATTCAAGGAAGAACTACACAAGTTCTTGGAGGGGGGGGTGTACGGATGGATGAACTATGTAGTTTTTTTTTTTTTTTTTTGGCTGATGCTATATAAGCTTGCTTCTTTGCATCATTTGCCATTACTACTACTAAAATGAAGTTCATGTAATAGAATGAGAATGGAAGTTTTACAATTTGCAGTCAGTCATCGTATAGCACGATAGTTGTGTTCCTAAAAACCCACATGCAATGCAAAATCGTGCAATATAAATAACAGGCCCTATGGGAAAAATAGGGTTAGATTCTGACCACCCAAGATTGAACACACATTTGTAACCAAAACATTATCAAACAAAATAATAATAAATACTTACATATATTTTATTACGTAATAGTCGTAATAAAATACTTACGTATTTAATTACGACTATTACGTAACAAAATATTGCTAATGCTTTTGCTTCTATCATAAGCAAACTTGTTCTATGTTTGATTTTCTATCCAAACAGATGACAGCTTCCATCTCTTCCAATTCTTTGTCTTGATCTAATGGATTTTATTACACTTTGGGTTGTTCCTGCTATGAAAGTGTTTTGTTTTTATTTTCTCTGCATTCTTTCTAATAAATGATGCTAGAACTATGGGACATAAATTCAACTTACGGGGGAAATGTTTAGACTGGATTTCAGGAAGTTTTATTTTAGCCAGCGAGTTATAAATTACTGGAATAAGTTACCTACATGGGTGGTAGAGGCTGACAGTTTTGGGAAATTCAAAGGTCATCTGGATAGTACCTTCGGGTCAGGGAAGCGCATAGGATGATAGGTTTAATTTCCTTTTCTTTTATTAATTATTATTATTTATTTTTTTTTTTTTGGCTGGTGCAGCATAAGCCATAGGCTTTCTTGCACCATGCAGCCATTACTAATACTAAATACTAATTCTCGGCATTGTCTCATTTAGGCCTGTAGCACATGCAATATCACTTGTTCTTTCAGTTTGCTTTTCCTATCCATATTGCTTTTCTTTTTCTCTCTGAATCTGTAGTGTCTTCACCAGGATGCTTCCTTTTCACACCTTTTAAGTATTTTACTAATTTTTAAGGAATAAAGCACAATTACAAAATGAGGAGGCACACTTGATACACATAAACAAAGCTAGCATGTGTAGCAACTGAATAAACAACACAGTAAAGGCAGAGACACACTATTAACACCTGACTTGCTCACATTTTACTAAAGCACATGTCTGAAGGTAACTACCATAAAACAATAAAAACAATTTCCAGTTGCGTTTCTGCTAGTGGAATCTGTTATAAACTGGTAGTAAACTCGATCTAACTTGCATTTGTGATAATACCAATAGCTGGAATTGTGTGGGTTTCTACGTTATTATGGTGAAATGTGTTTTCCTTTACTGATATAAAAAACAAAAATACATTTTCAGAATCATCTCTTCATTCCAATTGTGTTGCGTTCAGTTGGGAGAATTCTGCATTGGACTGCTATTTCTTGTAAACACAAAGGCGAATCGTGCATAAGCGAATTCGCTTTGTGTTATATACAACACTGTTGTATATAACACAAAGTTCTCCTATTTATAAATCGTGTATGATCGAATTCGTGTAGTGTAAACTTTTTTTTTTTTGGTAATTGTTGGCGCATTGCTTCTGTGGCCATAATGCACCTACCAAGGTTTTTGCAGCACTTTGATACAAGCCCGAGGCGGGATTCAAACCCGCGACCTTTGGGTTGCCAGGCAGGCACTTTACCCACCCGGCTAGCCCGGTCAGCTGTAGTGTAAACACGTGTTATACAAGGACTGACTGTATACAGTGTAAGGAATAAATTGAAATGTCCAGAAAGAAACAGAAAGAAAATTCTGCCACCAATGCCACCATCTCTTCAGGGGAAAGCTACAAGGCACTCTAGTGGGTGAAGGAAAAATGTAGTGTTTTTATAACTCTGCTCAACCCAAAAAAGGTATAAGTTGAGCAGACTATACTTCCTACACTATGACAACCAGTAAGGCCCACACATATTCCCGACCAGTTAAGTGAAAATGAAAATATATATATAAGAAAAATACAGTATAATCCAGTGAATGTATTTAATAAACAGTAGGTAGAAGCTTTCGAGGCTGACGTGTCTCTTTATCAACTAATAGATTGAAATTTGAATACAACTGATATAGTTATGCGTGCAGTGAGCTGAGAGTCAAGTCACGTTATTCAAGCTGGTTTCCTATTGTTGTCGCACGGACATGCACTGTTTTACTCCAGCATTTGTCGAGGTGTAAAGTGGTTGTCTCCAGGATGGGGTGCATTCTCATGCCTTTGCAGCGGTTTATGGCCTTCTTATTGTTCAAATATATTAAGTGACTCTAGCCATGTGTGGTGGCAAAAGTGTCGCGAGTGGTCCACTATTTCGAAGTCACGTTTGGGGTTGAGATCGTGGTTGGTGGCCTAAAATGCTCCGCGACTGTGGACTGGTCAGTTTTGGCAAGCCGGATTGCTCTGTCATGCTCCGTAAGGTGATCTTGAAGACGTCTTGATGTCTCACCTATGTAGCAGCTGTCACAGTCTCTGCAGGTGATGCGGTATATTACATTGCTGCGTAAGAGAGGTGTTACAGGGGTCTTCATGCTGGAGACAAGCGAACATAGGTTCTGCAGGGTAACTGTACGCATTTGATGTTGTAATTTCTGAGGATTTTTGAGATCCAACATGACACACCTGGATAGTAGGGAATGTGTCTTGGTTCAGGGGTCTTGGGTGGGATGCGAGTTCTTGTGCTTGTAATAGGCATCTGTCTAGCACATGGGATTGATATCGACTTTCATCAGCCGGTGAAATACCACCACTTTGCTTATTGGAGGCTTGAAGTGGTGAAACCCATGTTTAGTCTCTAGAGCAAAGTTTCCGGCACCCCCCCCCTCCCCCCATACGTCTCCTTCAACCCATGCACGGTACTAAGTACTATAGGTTTTGTATAGGTTTTGATACCATTCGTGTTTGGGGTTTTCATAAAAAAAAAAAAAAAGGTCTGTCCTCACACGAAAATCTTGTTGCGTCTGATTGCATCACTGCTGGAATGGCTCCAAGCCCTGGAGAATAGGGTGCAGGCAGTGCGTTGAGATGACTGGTGCATGGCTGGATCTGTAGTTTGTAAATTGTCCGCACCACATAGGTTTACGGTATACCAAAGTCTCTAGACGTGGACCTATGCGTTGCACTAAGACATCCAGGAATGGGAGCGCCTCGTTGACTTCTAACTCTAGAGTTAACTGTATGAAATTAGACAGGGAATTAAGGTATTCTAGTAATGCTGTTTCAGAGCCACATGGTATTACAGTGAAAATATCGTCAACATATCTGCACCATGTTGTAATAGGCACAGGTGGGTTCAGGGTATATCTGCTCCTCTAAACCTTCCATGGCGATGTTGGCTATTACGGAACTGACAGGGGCACCCATGGCAGTGCCATGCACTTGTTGGTAGACTGAATCCTCAAAGGTGAAGATGCTGCTTGATAAGCATAGGTTGAGGGTGGTGCAAATGTCATCAAGTTGGAAGGCTTAAGTCATTGCTGCATAAGAGAGGAGCCTCCTGGTGCAGAGTACAGCCTGTTGGACGGGAATTGAATTGAATAATGAGACCACATCAAATGATGCCATGACGGAGCTGTCAGGAATTGAAAGGTCTTTAATGAGGTGGATGAATTCGCCGCTATTTTTGACGGTGTGTGTGGTATTTCCTACAAGAGGTGAGAGGAGGCACGCAATATGCTTGGATAGTTCACATGTTAGGGCATTGCAGCACGTACTATAAGTCTAAGGTGAATACCCAGTTTGTGGATCTTTGGCAATCCATAGAATTGCAGTAAGTGGCAACTGGTGGTATGTAGAAGACGCTGAGTTGTAGTCGAGATTTTCTTATCTTTAAACCACGTGTTGACGAGTTTATTGACATGTGTCTCTAGACGTTTCAAGACCTTAAGGTCTTGATTAATGGGTGGATCAGACAGAGGTTCATATACATTTTGGTCTAGTAGTAGAGCCAGGACTTTCTCTCGGTAGGCTGACCGGTCTAATACAACGGTCCGGCACCCTTTATCAGCAGGAAGTACGACGATGGCGTTGTCTTTTCTTATAGATGATAGGGCGGCATGTTGACGATGGTTAAGGTTTGAGTAAGTTTGCCGAGTGCTGCAGCAGTCCTGAAACGGTTCTCGTTGGCAGTTTCTTCGGAAAGGTTGGTTTTATTTGTTGTTATTTGGTTTTCAGGAGCATTAGCAACTAAGGCCATATTGCTCCAGGGGATAATGCAGTGGTCATTCCCTGGCCTTTCCGCATCCTCCATATTGGTGGGCATGGGCTCGAACCCCAGTCTAATCAAGAAGCGTGTGCTATGCACTGCTGCTCCTGCCCACCTGGCTACGGGAGGTGCCAGGGGGGGGGGAGCATTTGAGATGTGAAGCATTTTTGGGTCACCAACCACAACCTCGATCCCAAACGTGACTTCGAAATAGTGAACCACCACGCGACACTTTTTGCCACCGCGCATGGCTAGAGTCACTTAATATATTGAACAATCCGAAGGCCATAACCACTACAAAGGCATGAGAATGCACCCCATCCTAGAGACAACCATTTTACACCTCGACAAACACTGTATAAAACAGCACATGTCCGTGCGACAACAATAGGAAACCAGCTTGAATAACGTGACTTGACTCTCAGCTCACTGCACGCATAACTATATCAGTTGTATTCAAATTTTAATCTAATTAGTTGATAAAGACACTCGTCAGCCTCAAAAGTTTCTACCTACTGTTTATTAAATACATTCACAGGATTATACTGTATTTTTCTTAACCATGGACCCCAGTACACCAGGCCCTTACGTGATAAGTATATATATAAATCCACAAGCAGTGTCCCTCTAGTAAAGACAGAGTAGATAATTCTTCTATTTCAAACTTAAAGTAGTAAAAGCTGCCCTGTAACTACCAAAAAATAAATCAGCTAAACTATATATACAGGGTGATTCACTACCAGTGCAACAAACTTGCAGGAGGTGTAGGGGGCACAAAGATGAATCGGAATCACATAGCATTGCAAGGTCCGAAATGCCTTCGTCATGCGGTAGAGGACGTTGAATGGGAGGTCACGTGACAGGCGATCCGCTGGAAGTCAGCATTTGTGAACTGGTTCCCGAGGCACGTACGATCGATGAGTATTCAAACATTGAACTGGCCAACGTGCACCTTGCATATGGAGCTGCGGACTGTAACGGGTGTGCCGCTCTGTGCTTGTACCAGGAACGTTTCCCACACAGGCATCCTCCTCATCATACGATTTTCGCACACATGCACAGAAGGTTACATGAGACTGGTTGTTTCCCGAGAGGTACCATGAATCAAGAGCGAAACGAGGACGCCAGACAACGAAGAGAATGTCCTACGTCTTGCAGACGGCAATCCGAGTACGAGTACTCGAGCAATAGGCCAACGATTGGGTATTTCCAATCCACTGTATGGAGGATACTGTCAACAAACCAAATGAGTTCATACCATGTGCAACGCGTCCAATCATTGGAACCTGCAGATTATCCACTCCGGAGGATTTTCACTACTTGGTTTCTTCAACAGAAACGGTTCGCAAATACTGACTTCCAGCGGGATCGCTGTTCACGCGATCTCCTGTTCAACGTCCTCTACCGCATGATGAAGGGCATTTCGGACCCTGCAATGCTATGTGATTCCGATTTGTTTTTGTGTCCCCTACACCTTCTGCAAGTTTGTCGCACTGGTAGTGAATCACCCTGTATATATATATATATATATATATATATATATATATTTTTTTTTTTAAAGAAAGAAAACCAAAAAATGTGAAGTTTGAAATGTGATGAAAAATAGTAAATAGAGAAAAATATAGTAAATAATAATATATGGACAGACTATTTTATTTCCTTAAAATTGGCATTACCGGTGTTGAGCCTTAAGCATGCGCGCACGCACGCACGCGCACGCACGCACGCACGCGCACACCCACACCCACACACACACACAGAGAGAGAGAGAGAGATGTTGTTGTTTGTTTTTTAGGAGCATTAGCAACTAAGGCCATATTGCTCCGTGAACATGCGGTGGTCATTCCTGACCTTTCCGCATCCTCCGTATTTGGTGGTGACGGGCTCGAACCCCGGTCTAATCAAGAAGCGTGTGCCTACTCACTGCTGCTCCTTCCCACCTGGCTACGGAGGCGCCTCAGAGAGAGAGAGAGAGAGAGAGAGAGAGAGAGAGAGAGAGAGAGAGAGAGAGATGTCATCCTGGCTAACTTTTTCATCAAGTTTTATTTCCTATTTGATTAGTTTTGGTAAGAATATCACACATTCTCCCAACTCAAATAGAGCACATTTATAGTTTATGTGAATTTCTTTAAGGTACCCTAGCATCAATCATGGCAATAACCTGGTGAGTCACGATAAACAAATTCATTGAATACAGAAATAATATAAATCCAAACTAAATCCCTTTATGTTCTTGGCCTTCTCCTCTGCTCATTGTTTTCCACTTCCATAATATCTTCATATATTATGCTTCCAGTGTGAAAATTTGTATGCCTTTATAATAACTAGAGGTAATGACCAATATGTGGCTAACGTCAATGTCATCCAAAGCAAGTGGATAGTTGTCTTCTGTTAAGTGGTGGAACACAAGTGCTTTGGTGTTAGCCAGGCAATGGTGTTATTTGGGAATATCTATAGTTTGAGAACTGTTGTTTTATAACATTTGCAATTATAAAGAACTGAAATGAGTTCTAAGTAATTTAGGGGAGGAAAAAAATGGAATGCATTATTGATTTAATGGAATGCTTTTATAATTATTTGAAAAACAAGAAAGAAGTTTAAATACTTACTAGTTTTTTTTTGTTTTTTTTATCTTGTTTATATTTCCCTGAGTCAAATTCAGCACATTCTATAAAATCAACAATAAATATATTATTAAAATTTATGTCAAAAATTGCTGAAATTAGAAAAAACTAGGTCAATATTCAGAATTACAATAAATTAAATTAAACAAAAACGTGATTTTTTTTTTTTAGATAATTATAGATAAATAATGGGGTAGTGCCCCCGAATGGGAATACATTCGGGGGCACTACCCCGAATGTATTCTCACATTCGGGGTAGTGCCCCCAAATCTCTCACTCCTACTCTAACCAAAGGAGACAGTCAGGTTAATTAATGCCTCATCTCTTATAAAACTCTATCCACTCTCTATCACACAAACATTCAGTTTCAGCTCCATGTCTTTTCTATAAATATTTCCATGGGCACTGTGCTCAATTAGCATCTGTTCCATCTCTTTCTTTCTCACTAGCCTGAACCTGTGCCTCAAATAGTCAACATGGAAAATAACAAAATAAGGAAAAGTTAGTCTGGAATTGAACTGTCAATTCAATTCCAACTCCAAACTAATTTTTCCTTATTTTGTTGTTTTCCATGTTGACTATCTCTCTTCTTTCTTTTTCTTGTTATGTTGTTTAGGAACAACCTTCTTTTTTATGTATTTCCTCAAAAATTACAATCTGCAGAAATTCAAGTCCAATGGCAACAAATATATTCCTTCTTTTTAACCTTCAACTCACATAACATACAAGAATAGAGTAGATATAATTAAACAGCATCACTTTTCCTGCCTGTAGGCGGCAAACCATGAATAAATCTAATCCAGAATAAATGTGGAATAAATAGGACACCATCAAGATCATAAAAACAAAGTGACATTAGGGTGTGCTTGACAAAAATTTACTTTGTGTAGTGACTGCAATGAAGTCACTATACAAAGTAAATCTCATGACAACCAGTGATATACCTTGCACAAAATATAAACAGATGTACCCATAACAGCAAGAAAAAGTTAATATGATGCTGCAAATGAAAGACTGCTTTTTTGGCAAAGCACTTTTACGAAACCAAAAGTAATGCCTTGGCTGTGCATTAAGAGTGCTACCACGTGCACCTTCATTATTTTCTGTAGCACAGGGTGCTACAGAAAATAATGGAGTCAGTTGCTAAAGAAGTAATGCTGGTTCATCATGATCAAATCAGACACCACCACCCACTGATGATAGGCCAACAGCTTTAAAATGGTGCCATCTGGGTGGTGGTATCCACTGAGAATAAATAACAGTAGTCTTCTCTATTAGAGAGGCATTACTTATTCAAAGTAGTGCAATACCTGATATCTTGTTATGAAGGCAGCAACAATATGAGATACAATTAAAATGATGCCTTCTACACTACATACGTAGTTTAAATTTATGGGTAAACTATGATGTATCTAAACCGATATTATATAGTTAATTACTCAAAACCCATATATAATTATGCCTTGTGCATTTCATCTTTAAATAAAGAACTAAGGACCATAAATTCAAATTACAGGGGTTGAGGTTTAGATCAGATTGCAGGAAGCTTTCTTTCAGCCAGCAAGTCATTGAGCACCAGAGCAAGTTGCCTTTGCAGGCAGTTGAAGCTGACAGTTTGAATAAATTCAAAGGTCAACTAGATAGTTACCTGTGTGAGGAGGGAAGAATATAATTTGTAATTTCTTATCTACTTGGTGGTTTTTTTTTTTTTTTTTTTCCCCAGTGCAGCAAAAGCCTGTGGTTTCCTTGCACTATGTGGTGAATACTATTACTACATACATGATAGGGCATAAATTCAACGGGGGAAACATGGTTGCAGGAGGGAGAGATGTGTAGAGGTTTGTCTTTAGCCGGGGGGGGGGGGGGGGTAGATTGTTGGAACAAACTTTCATCTGTTGTTGTGGAAGTGAGTAGTTTAAATAAATTCAAGGAAGAAACTAGACAAATTACTGGAGAGGATGGACAGGTGACGTGGGAAGGAGTTAGATTTTTATTTATTTATTCTTTTTTTTTTTTTTATGGCTGATGATTATCAAGCATCATATGCCACTACTAGTAATCAAAGCTTGCTAAGCATCAAGCTAAGCACCTCCTTACCTGTGTGAGGAGGGAAGAATATAATTTGTAATTTCTTATCTACTTGGTGGTTTTTTTTTTTTTTTTTTTTTCCCCAGTGCAGCAAAAGCCTGTGGTTTCCTTGCACTATGTGGTGAATACTATTACTACATACATGATAGGGCATAAATTCAACTGGGGAAACATGGTTGCAGGAGGGAGAGATGTGTAGAGGTTTGTCTTTAGCCGGGGGGGGGTCGATTGTTGGAACAAACTTTCATCTGTTGTTGTGGAAGTGAGTAGTTTAAATAAATTCAAGGAAGAAACTAGACAAATTACTGGAGAGGATGGACAGGTGATGTGGGAAGGAGTTAGATTTTTATTTATTTATTTATTATTTTTTTTTTTATGGCTGATGATTATCAAGCATCATATGCCACTACTAGTATATCAAAGCTTGCTAAGCATCAGCCATGCAATGCACCAATGCATGAGAGATAACCAAAACTGGGTCTAAAATTAGCAACTATTAACTTTTAAACTAATGATGAATTTTAAAAAATGTGTGCAATTCTTGGGGATTCTTTTAGACTCATTCACTTCAATTACAAATAAATTTTAATTATTTTCATCACAAAAATATCACATAAAAGAACTGCTTCAGATGCAGTTGTTGTTCGGTTTTAGCACTAGCAACTAAGGCCATGTTGCTCCTTGTATATTGTCTGTAAATTGCATGTGTTCCGAGGTCAATTTTCTGTTTGTTGGATGAAAATCTCAAGTTTCTGGGAGAAAAAACCATGCTAACCTTGCCTGAGACCAACTAACTCAGCCATGTTGTGGGGGAAAAAACCCATAAAAATTCCTCCTATCATCGACAGGATTCGAACTCAGGTCTTTTCCATCTGGAGTGGGGAGGACTGCAATCCTACCAACTGTACTACCCATGAGGGCTTCAGATGCAGATCAGGTCCCTCAGCCACCAACTCGCCTTTGTTCATAATTGTAATAGTTAAAAAAGATTTACTGAAATTCATAATGGATTCTAAATGTTTAAAAGACTAATTTTCACATCCAATTTAGAAGCTATAATGCATACACGAATACATTCTTCTCCTTTAGTTTTTCAATTTGGTCTTCAATTTGAGTTAAACACATGAATTTAAAAAATTAACCCTTTTTTGAAACAAGTTTCTCAAATGTATTTTTAAACTGCACATTTTTAAAATTGATATTTAAAAATTAATTAGATAGTATGAATCAGAGCTGTAATACTCAATATGTTCTACGTTGATAATAATATTAGTAACTCCTCTTATTAATTTACTAACTTAAAAATTAATTTATTACAACTGTTAAAAATGGTCTAGTCACTTCCCAAAGGAGGGAAATGACTCAATCACACAAATTCTAAAAATATTCATAAGCAGTTTTGAAGGCTGATTTTCATACCTGATATTCATAAGTTATCTTCTAATTTTGTAATAATACCATTTCTTCTCTACTTCATAAGTTATTTTATTTAATAACTCAATATACAATCTTGTTGACATGCATTTTCTTTTACTAATATTAACTGATTAAATAGCGATCCTGTTCTAACACCCAACAAAAACTACTTGATTGTGTGCATGTGTAAGAGAGAGAGAGAGAGAGAGAGAGAGAGAGAGAGAGAGAATTGTTATTTTATTCTTGTATTTATGTACTGTTTATATATTTTTATTATTATTTTTACTTCAGTAAGTCCAGAGAGAGAGTTGCTATTTTATTGGAACATTAAATACTGAATCTGTATTGAATAGTATTGCAGTGTACTATATTTTTCTTTACCATCTAGCAGGCACATTCTAGTACTACAGGAACCAAGAATAAATAAAATAAAATTTTAAAAAATAATAAAACTTCTATTAAAATTACATGAGTATGAACTTCAGTATTTCTCAATATTTTTTTCAGTTTTGATCTCCATCACTGATTTTTTAATTGGAAAGGAAAATTCTTTAGGCTCAGTGTTAATGCAAAAATTTACTCTACACTTATCAGCATTAGTAGTGGCATATGATGCAAGAAAGCAAGCTTATAATAGAATCAACCAAAAAAAAAAAAACGCCTCCGATTTCATCCATCCATTCACTCCAAAAATTTGCTATATTTTTGACATTTATTCAAGCTATCAGCTTCCACAATGATAGATGGAAAGTAGTTCCAGCAATCAACTTTGCCTTTAGCCGCTGACGATAAGGCAAACTTCTGCACATCTATTCTACAACTGTCTTTCCTTAATTTGATTTTGTGCCCTCTCAGGTTCTAATCTGAAGCAAGAGGAAAAATCCCATCAGCATTGAGCTTGCTCAAACCATTCAAGGCCTTATACACCTCAATCAGATCACCTTGCACATGCCTAATCTCCAGACACTGCAATTTGCAGAATTTAAGCCTTTCTTGATAAACGCACCCCTTTGTTCTCCTTACCAATCTTGTTGCCTTTCTCTGTACTCATTCTAGCAACTTTACCTCTTTCATGAAATGAGGCCTCCAGACCTGTACACAGTACTCATACCTATGTTAATCTTCTATACAGCTAAGGATTGTATCCACTTCATCTCACATGCTTTGCATCCCTGAGATATGGCTGTATGGTACTTGGAATTTTTTTTTTTTTTTTTTAATCTATAAAATAATTTGCTTATGTCCTGCTGTACAGAATGCACTTTGAACTTGAATAACTCAAAGACTAAACAAGCTTTTGACCTGACTCCTTTTGCAATATGTTTTATTTATTAGTAAAAATTTTGTGAAAAACTTTTTTTACTGATATATATATAAAAAAAAATGTAGTAAAATTTTCCAAATGATTTTCAAAATTTCTGTTATTTTTTAATAGTTTTGTAAGATTACAGCTTTGGCGAAATATTCTCCATGGGTACACTAGAATAATTGTAATTCTGTCTGTGCAATAATTACAATTTGTTTTTTTTTAAAGAATGATATATCACAGATGTAAAAAATTTTATTATCCAGTCCATCCCACTGACACCTTAGGTAGCAGCGAAAGAGAGCTGAGGGAGAGGTTTTGTAATTACTCAATATTAATCTTTACTTCTTCTCTAAAAAAGTTTTGGTGAAATATTCACCACAGGAATTCTTTTCTTTTGGATAATAAGCCTTTTTTTCACTAAAGATGTATATTCTTATTATTCAATATAGTGTCAAAATAAAGAATAAAATTTTGTGCTGCAGTATTTAAAACCATTTCTTGATGTCTTTAAAAAAAAAAACTAAATGGTGACCAGCATGTGTAACTTTTTTTTGATGAACGTGCTAGATGGTTAAGGGTAAAAACCAATATGGTTAAGGGAAAAAACCAATAGTGACTGATTGATATTGGCTTTGGTTTCAACTTGGTGTGAGCTGGCTATTAACGAATATACGGTAAACCCCCACTATTTGCGGGGGTTACATTCCTGAGAAATAGCACAAATACTGAAAAAGCAAATACTGAGTTATGGCACCCATAGTAATAAAAGGGTTCCGTTCCAAAGTATGAAATATATAAGAAAAACTAGTCTAAAATTTTGTCTATGTATGTATGAATTGTTGTTATTTGGTTTTTTAGGAGCATTAGCAACTAAGGCCATATTGCTCCGGGGAAATGCGGTGGTCATTCCCTGACCTTTCCACATCCTCCGTGTTTGGTGGTCACGGGTTCGAACCCCGGTCTAATCAAAAAGCGTGTGCTACACACTGCTGCTCCTGCCCACCTGGCTACGGAGGTGCCTGTATGTATTGTATGTACCTACATAATATGATTATGTACATAGACAAGTACAGAGTGAAATACAAGCATAAAGTATCAAAATGAAAATAAGAAACAATTTAATTTAATATTAAATTGTTTGTTATTAGAAGTTTAATTTAATTTAATATTAAATTAAATTTCTAATAAACGTTAATATGTAATGTTTATTAGAAATTTCAAAAAAATCTTTCAAAAACATATCAAGAATATGGGTTGCTGGGTGAAAAATAACTATTAATCGAAGTTTATTTCTTCATTTTTTTTATTGAGCTCCTTTTGGATTAATTGTTCTAGGTCTCGTTTAAACTTGATGCTTCTTTCCAAATTAGGATCCATTTCCACCACCTTTTCTGAAAGTTGTATGGGGAGGCTAAAGATTTCTTTTAATGATCTGTTATTTAATTCTGTTCTAACAATGTCGAGATCTTCCTCCTCAGGATCATTTTGGTTCTCATTTGACCTTGTCACTAATTCATCCAACTCTTCTATTGTAAGTTCATCTGCATGAGTTTCAATAAGTTCCTGAATATCTGTTGCATCGATGTTTTCAAAGCCCCCTACCTTCTATTCCCTGTGCAATTGCTATAATATCGGCAACCAGTTCATTGACATTGGGGATTGTTTTAGCAACAACCACTTCTGGCCACAATTTTTGCGAACACGAGTTAATTGTAGATGCTCTTATCTCATCAAATGATGCTTTGATGTTGACCAGGCAATCTGCGAGGTTATAATTTTTTCAACTTTTACTTACAGTTAAGTCTGGCTCCCTTTCCATTTTTTCAATTAAGCCAGTAAAACTTCTCCTAACACAGTAGGACTTAAATGCAGCAATCACACCTTGGTCTAGCAGTTGTAAAAGTGATGTGGTGCTGGGTGGCAAAAACACAATTTCGACGTTTGGGTGGTCAAATGCTAGACTCCTTGGATGTCCTGGTTCATTATCAATAAGAAGCAGAACTTTGAAGGGCAAAGATTTTGAAGCTAGGTAACTTTCCACCTCTCACACAAAGCTATTATTAAACCACTCTAAAAAGCGTAGTTTTTACCCAGAATTTTTTATTGGATTTCCAATAAACTGAAAGATGTTCTTTATTCTTTTCCTTAAAAGCATTCTGCGATTTATACACGAGCATTGGTTTGATCATGCATTCACTAGCATTTCCACAAAACAAGAGAGTGAGCCTATCTTTGGAAGCTTTGAATCCAGGACCAGATTTTTCATTTTGTTTTAAGTATGTTCTGGCTGGCATTCTCTTCCAAAACAACCCAATTTTGTCTGCTTTAACACCTGTTCAAGAAAATATCCTTTGTCCGTAATTAATTTTTAAATTCAGTCGGGAAACTTTCTGCAGCCACGAAATCCACTGATGTCCACTTACATATAAGTTTAATGTAATGAAGGCCATATCAATTTTTAAACCTTTCAAACCAGCCTTTGCTAGCTAAAAAACTTATCTTGCCAGTGCTATCAACAGTTTCACTAAAGTGTTGATAAAGGTGTTTTGCCATTTCATGAATGATAAGTGAACTTAACAGAATTTTATTTTGAGTTCAGTCTTCTATATACACATTTTTTCTAAATTAACATCGCGAGTTACAGAGCAAATTTTTGAAGCAATTAGCGCATTTTCATGGACAATATGGTGGATTTTTTTCCCGATTTCTTGATTGATCGTACCATTGACTCATTGATTTTATAATGTTTTGCGAATGGCATGACACTTTCACCATTAGAAATTTTGTCTAATAACTCAATTTTACTCACTAATGTCATCACCTTCTTTGATCTTTTCACAATTCCCTTGTTATTTATAGGCATATTTTCATAGGGGTTAGAAAAGAACTTGTCCACAATGAAGTCACTTTCTTTTAACAGTTAACACATGCGGAAAAGTCTGTTTACACTAACACACTGCAAAATGATAGATTTTTCACTTTCGTAAGCATATCAATTAAAAGCAAAAGATAAAACCTTCCGTGACAAGCACATAACACATACTGAAAAGTATTAGCAGGAAACATCTGTGCTCGTGATTGTGTCACCCTTCCCCCCCCCCCCCCCACCCACCGAGCGCTGTTTTGACCGGGCAAGATGATTTTGGCCACACCCATATTTTTTTATGGTGAAAAATGTTCACGGCACTTTAAAATTCACATTTTTTTTTTTTTTTTTTAGGTTTCATTTTATATTAAATCAGCGACCACAAATACAGATACCGTGAATAGAGGGAGTTTACTGTATTTCATTAATAACAAAAGTATCATAGTCATCATGGCAACAGTTAATCTGAAAGTTGATTTTCATGCCTGACAACCAAATATTATAATAAAACCAGAAGTATATATTTTGCTTTGATTCTCAATCCTCATCATACAAAGCAATTAAAATTATGTGGCTTACCTTCTAATTTTGTAATACCATTTCTTCTATACTTCATAAGTTCTTTTATTCTTGTTTTGAGTTCTTTTTCTTCTATAAAAGAAAATTTATTACATTAATACATAATCAACACAAATGACCAACATAAACCCCTTAAGGTATAACAAAAAATAATGGATCCAAAGTAACTGTTGGTTGAAGACAAAAATCTATGATTTTCTGTACCTTCCTTAATATAGACAAATTTTTACTTGTTATGGGTTTTGAATTTTTTTAAAATAATTTTCCCACAGTTATAGCATGAGCATGATTATACCGAGCAGATACAGCCCCACCAAGTTTGTTCTGCTTTTAACTCATAGTAATGCTAGCATAGGAAAATGTTCAGAAAGTTGCTCAATTTGACTTTCGATTTGACTTTTTTTTAAAATATATTTTTCCATGTCAGCCTTATTGCTGACATGGAAAAACTTTTACTGATGTGGATTGAAGATCAAACCAGTCAAAATGTGCCTTTAAGCCAAGCCATCATCCAGGACAAGGCTCTAAATTTCTTTAATGATATGAAGGCTGAGAGAGGTGAGGAAGCGGTTGAGGATAAATTCGAAGCTAGCAGAGCCATCTCCACAACATGTGCAACAAGTGCAGGGTGAAGCAGCTAGTGCTGATACAATAGCTGGAGAAAGTTATTCACGTGAGCTTTCTAAGATCATCGAAGATGGTGGATACACTAAGCAGCAGATTTTCAACATGGATGAAACGACCCTATATTGGAAGAAGATGATGAGGACTTTTATTGCTAAAGAGGAGAAGTCAATGCCTGGCTTCAAAGCTGCAAAAGACAAGCTAACTCTCTTGTTAGGGGCTAATGCAGCTGGTGATTGCAAGTTAAAACCTATGATGATTTATCATTCAGAAAATCCTAGGGCCCTAAAGAACTATGCAAAAGCTAGCCTCCCTGTTTAATATAAATCTAACTGAAAAACTTGGATGACTGATCTTTTCTCAAATTGGTTCACGGACTATTTTAAGCCTACAGTTGAGACTTATTGCAAGGAAAAGAAAATTCACTTTAAGATTTTACTTCTTGCAGACAATATCCCTGGCCATCCTAGAGCTCTAATTGGTTTGTACAAGGAGATAAATGTTATTTTTCTATCTGCAAATACAACTTCATTGCTGCAGCCTATGGACCAAGGTGCAATTGCAGCGTTTAAATCATATTACTTAAGAACTTTTGCTACGGCTATAAATGCCTTAGACAGTGATACAGTAGCTGGGCATAAACAAAATAAATTAAAAGCATTTTGGAAAGGCTTTGCAATTTTGGATGGTATAAAAACTATTAGAGATGCATAGGAGGAAGTTAAAGAAACAACGTTGAAAGGTGCTTGGAAGAAGCTAATTCCCACACTTATGGATGATTCTGAAGGCTTTGAGAATACAGTGACGGCAGTCACTACAAAAGGTTTTGGAAATGGCAAGGGAATTAGAATCGGAAGTCGAGCCTGAGAATGTGGCAGAATTGCTTGTCTCTCACGATGAGACCCTAATGGACGAAGATCTTCTGATTGAAGAGCAAAGGAAGTTTCACGAAGAGGAGTCCCATCTTGATGATATTTCTGCTATCCCTAGAGAAATGACCACTGAGAAATTGGAAGAAGCTATCAACTGTATAGAAACGGGGATGGCAGCTTTTAAAAGATTGATCCAAATTTCGAAAGAAGTTCTTGAATGCAAGACTTCTAGACAATATTGCATGCTATAAAGAAATTCTAAGGGAAAGGAGAAGAAAATGCATGAAGCAAAGTTCATTGTTTTCCTATTTTACGAAAGTACTATCACAACCTTTGACAGCAACAGCTAGCCTTGAACAATCTTCAACATCAACAGCAACACAAATCCCTGCAAGAGCTTCAAACAAGTTTTCATTGTCAAAACGAATAAGATTTGTTAGTCAGATGATGAAAATGTGCCATCTCCTTCATCCTTCCTACAATAAATATATTAATTTTTTTCAAATTTACATTTGTCAATTACTATAAGCTAAGGGGGAAAATATTAATGTAAGCAATGTGTGTACTGTATATTCATTTGATTTGTATCGTTTTTGAGGCCTAGCTGTGTTGCTCACTTAATATATGATAATTTAAACAAGTTATTAGGCTTTTATATGCATTTGCAAGTGAATGCATATAAAAGTTCCTATGTTCCACTTTTTGGCAGGTCTCTGGAACCTAACTCGCCATATGGATGAGCCCTACTGTACAGAGCTATGCTGAAAAAATGCTATGAAACACTTTTGGGGGGGGGGGGGGGAATTTTTATTAGCATGGACCAATTCAGTAGGTATAGAAGAATATATTTTTGTAGAGACAAAACATATTTCAACAAAACTGATGCAAGAGCTTTTGCTATGCTTTAAGGATTCAGGAAACTATTAGTTGGGGAAGAAAAGGATAACACTGATATGTATTTATTAGTGATACAGGTCAAAGTAATGCTTGCACACATTTTAAGAGTTCTAAACTGTTGCTGTAATGGCTGATATTGGCAAGATATCTACAGTAATGTCCATAACGTCATTAACAGAATGAGAAAATCCAAACTCCTTCTTAGGGGCAACTAATTCTGACAAAACAGGACTAACATAAATGTGGTATCACTCAGAAATAGGGGATAATGAGTTTACCATGGTATGTATAATGTACGTAGAAAAGGCCAGAGAGAAGGGATAGAAGGGTCTTGCTTCTTATCCAAAGCAGCCTGAGCATGACAAAAGCTTTCCAAGATTCAAAACTTAGAAATTCCAGCATAGCATTTGTGTGCTGTGAAATAATTAGATGTAAAGGAAAAATGTGAGTTGTGCTACCAACCAGAAAACTGTGAAGAGTATCATGACAGCATCTACGTGAAGAAATAATGGGCAAGTGTGAATGTCTTACTATGGGTGATTCCAATTTGCCCTAACTGATTGGAGCAAATGGAAAGAAATAACCATGAGGGTGAGGAGAAAAAAAACTTTAAATTAACTAACAACTTCTAACAATTAACTTTTGTCCATCTCTGTTCCCACCTCTATCAAAACCAGATGGTTCTATTGCCACTTCAGCCAAAGATAAAGCTGATCTACTAGCATCCTACTTTTCTTCTAACTCATGTATTGAAGATTTTGGTAATCCACCTCCTACCATTTTCAGTACATTCTATTAAATGTACTCCAGTGGTATTCTATCAAAAGAATATTAGAAGGATTTTGAACAATCTTGATGCCAAGAAAACTCTAGGTCCTGATGGTATTCCTCCACTTGTTCTTAAAGCCTGTGCTCCTGTGCTTATTCCTGTCGTTTTTTTCACTTTCTTATTCCAAATGTGTTTTCCCTTCTGCATGGAAATTTGCTAATATTCAGCCAGTTCCTAAAAAGGGTGACAAATTCCTCCCATCCAATTATTGTCCCATTGCACTTCTACTCTTTCTAAAGTAATGGAGAAATCAATTAACTGCCAACTCAAACTACCTAGAAACCTTCCATCTGATCAACGATCGCCAGTATGGATTCTGTCAATGTTGATCTACCGGTGATATTCTGGTTTATGTTACCCATCTATGGACAAATTCAATGGAAAAGTTTGGTGAAACCCAGGCAGTTGCTCTTGACATTTCAAAGGCTTTTGAGCACATTTGACATGAAGGTCTTCTAAATAAGCTTCCATCTTAATGTTTGCCAACTGCTTTTTGCAATTGGTTATCCAGTTTTCTCTCGCTAAAATGATTCTTCCACTCCTATACTTATCTTCGATTACACTCTCATTTCTAAGAAAGATCATATATGTCTATTGGGAATTACTCTGACTTCTAATCTCTCTCTTGGCATAAACAGATTACAAATATTGCTTCCTCTGCATCTATAAAACTGGGTTTTCTCTTTTGCTCTCACTGTTACTTTTCTTCAGAGCAACTATTCACTCTATACAAATTGCAAATCTGCCCTATCATGAAACATTATTCCCACATTTGGAGCAGTGCCTCCAAAACCTCTCTCAGGCTTCTAGATTCCATTCAAAAGAAGGCAGTTAGGTTAATTAATCATTCATCCCTAACAAATTCTCTCCATCTCACAGATGCTCTGTTTCTGCTACATGCCTTTTCTATAATTACTTCCATGGCACTGTTCCTCTGAACTGGCTTCTATAAGTTGCACTATCTCTTCCAAACCAGTTCGAACATATGCCGCAACATCCTTTTACTGTCCAAATTCAAACTCACAGAACCTTCTTTTTTTTTTTCTCCTCATTAATTCATTCAACTTCTGTTTTCTGGACCAACCTCCCTTCATGAGCCTTTCCTGGAAATCACAATCTACAGAAATTCAAGTCTAATGTCAACAAATATCTTCTTTCATCTCAACCTTCAACTCATGCATGGTACTGAGTACTGTAGGTCCTAATACCTCTAGCACTTGGGGCTCTGATTAAAAAAAAAAAAAAAAAAAGTTAATAACATGCTGATCAAAAAATATTAATTTCTGCCTCAGCATGTAGAGAAAATACTATGGGTTTACCACCCATGAACCAAATGACACCATAGGTCTCGCATACAGGAACAATTGCAGGAAGTTATTTTGCAGTCTTTAGTTGGAAGACGAAGAAAGCAGTTGCAGTTGTTAAAGGCATGGGGGATTTAATTTCAGAAAAGGGAACTATGAAGTTTCAAATGTTACATAGCCTCTATGAACAAGAGAGGGGGTAAATACATTAGAAAAATATAGCATAAGGAGGATGAAATGGATGAATACAGAGTTGTCAATCTAACAGAGCAGAAAAAGATGGCACATGGTAGTTTCAGAGCAATGTAGATCAGTAATAGTACCACAGAAAAGGCTAGGATAGAAAAGAATAAGTATGAGAAATTACTGGCTAAGATAAAAAAGAGTAAGGACAAGGAGTTTTTTTTAAGTATGTGAATAGTTCCGTAAATAGAAAGAAGAAAATTAATCAGATCAGAACCTTGTGTAATGGTTGTGGAAGAGTCTTAGATAACCCAGCTGACATTGCTGATGAACTGGAAAGGCACTTTGCATCAATCTTTACAGACAAACGACCTCTCTTAGAAGAAAGAGACTAAGATAATGAGGTTGAGCAGTATGAAATCAGCAATACTGAAATTACACTTGAGTATTTATTAGAAACAGTTCAGAGCCTAGTGGAGTTGATGGCATATACCCAGTAATTCTGAAGGAGGCAGCAAGAGAGTATAATGAACCATTAAGGTTAATCCCCAAACAGTTGCATGTGTAAGAGAGGCCATCAAATGTATATAAAAGATTATCTACCAGAGTGACAGCAATGTCAGTTTTAGTATTCCTCAATTGTTGCAGTTACTTTTGATCTCTATTATTAATTGTTTTGTTAATGCAGAAGTTTAGCCATAAACAAATAAAATAACACATTTCAATTAAACCTAAAGTATGCAATCATTAAACATATGAATTTAAAATTTTATAATTATTATTAGCACATAGTGTAAGGAAGCATGAGGTGAGGCATATGCTGCACCAGCCAAAAAAAATTTCCAAGTTACCCTGAGAGAGAGAGAGAGAGAGAGAGAGAGAGAGAGAGAGAGAGAGAGAGAGAGAGAAGGAAGAAATCACCAAGAAAGAGAAGAATGATGATATCCAGCTCAGGACTCTGGGTGTGCCAAGCCAATACTCACCAAATGTGAGCCCCCTGGGGTTATTTCTGTCCAATTATAACAGTGCCCTACTGTCATGTCCTATAGGAATATCTTGAATGGTTGACACTCACCAACTCACGTAAATATTGAGGGTCAATAACCAAGAACATGGGGGTTTCATTTTTATAAGTATAAACAAGGGGTGGTCACATAAACAAACTGAGCACCAATAATGGCAGATTACAAGAATTTAATTTCCTTAGCAATGTACTAATTCCCCTAGCAACAAATTATATCAAGCTCAAAAAAAGGAGGTGAGTTCAAACATAAACGAGTGCACATGCCCCAAGGGTTTTATTTTTAAAAAATATTTAAAAATATGTTTTCAATATAAAAAAATATATTGCTCATAGGTGTGTTCATTTCTTGCCAATAAAAGGTTTTAAAAGGTAGTGCTTGGAGGAAAGCGCGTTCCACACTGCAACAGGGAATAACCACATCCATCTGAGGGTTAATTACGAGGGCATCACTGGACTCAAGAGATTACTCTGGACTGCAGGGGTGCCAATGTATCGCCAATACATAAAGAAGTTAGTAGTTTTTTCGCCAGCAAGTGATAGAAAAAAATCAAAGTAATGATAAAGAGTGCAATACTTGACAGCTACTTGCGAGCTGAATGCAGGAAATAATTTTGATATTTGTTATTTGGATTTTAGAAAGGCACTTGACTCAATCTTTCGTGAGAGATTACTGTATAAGCTGGAATGTATTGGGATCACAGGTAAGATTCTATGATGGATTGCAAGGTGGTTACAGGGTAGGAGGCAGAAGGTTTTCACTAACGATTAATCATCAGACAGATCTAACATTAGAAATGCTCCCCAAGGATTGGCTCTGGGACCACTGTTATTTCTGATTTTTATAAATGACATATGAAAATGGCAATACATGTGAACAAAAGCCTTTCCAATCTTGCTATATTTTAATGCAGCAAAATGCCAGGTCAGGTCTCACTTGGGAAATAACAACCTCAAAATAACTTATATACTTGGTAGGGTTGAATTAAAAACAGTAGAGGAAGAAAGAGAGTTATAATATGGGCAGATATGAAGTTCTCCAAGCAGTGTAGACAAACAGCAAGGAAGGCCAATGGTGTCCTATCAATGAGTTATTGGACATTTGCATGTAGAGATACAGAGATCATAATCCAACTGTATAAGACAACTGCTTTTTTTTTTTTTTTTTTTTTTTTTTGGTAGTTGTTGGCGCATCAGCTTCTGGGGCCATAATGCACCTTCCAAGGTGTTTGCAGTACTTTGATCCAAGCCCTAGGCGGGATACGAACCCGCGACCTTTGGGTTGCCAGGCAGGTACTTTACCCACCCGGCTAGCCTGGTAGGCTAAGACAACTGCAAGACTGCAATTTGGATAGTGTCCAGGTATGGAGACCACACATAAAAAAATGACATCCAAGCATCTTGAGAAAGAGTCCACTGACTGGCAATCCACTATGAGATCTGCAAAAGGGCACTCATACGAGAAAAGAAAAACTGCGAATATGAGTACTATTACAGCTTGGTAATCAAGCACATTAGAGGGGATCTGACTGAGATCTAAAAGGCTCTGAGAGGGAATACAAAATGAACAAAGGTGAAATTTTCAGTTATAAATTGAGTGTTTGGTGCCAAACAACATTAACAACAAAATGATTTTGTAGTTAACATTTTTGTAATTAACCAAGAAAAAGTCATTTTAAATTTTATTGGTTTACCGGAAATGTACTTATAGCCTAAGCTAACTTGTAAAACTACCAGAGAGACACAATTCTATGACATGATATGCATTGTTATTTGTATAAAGTAAAACTAAAGTTATCTAAAAAAAAAAAAGCAATTTTGTAATTAACGTTGTTCGACACTAAACCCTCGAAATGATTCTAGAACTAGAAGCCATAAATTCAAATTACAGGAAAATGAGATTCAGCATGAATTGTAGAAAGTTTTCTTTTAGCCAGTGAGTTATTAATTACTGGAATAAATTACTTCTGCTGTAGTTGAGGTCGACAACTTGGGGAAATTCTGAGGTCAGTAAATGGATAGGTACTTAAAGAGGAGGGAAACACATTTATTTATTTTTTTTTTTTAGTTATTTATTTTATTATTATTTTTTTTTTTTCTGGCTAGAGCAACAAATGCCTGTGGCTTCCTTGCACTATATGACTAATACTAATCTAGCTTTTTAACATTTGCAAATGTTAAAAGTACTCTGAATAAAAAATGTTTACCTTTCAGAAACCCATCTTGTCTGCAAATTACATTTATCTAAATGTTATAAAAGACTGTATTACAATTACTTATTATTAAACATGTATTAAAAAGAAATGAATAATAGCACAGTTAGTTACTACTTTCATAACTAACCATACTATTATTTGTTTCTTTTTTGGATCGACATAAACTGGGTCTGGATCACACTGTAAGCACAAAAATTACTGAGAACACAAATGTTAATCTCATAAGTTCATTTCTCCATTTGGATAAATGTTAAACGTTAAAAACAACAAACTTACTTTGTAAATTCTCAAACATCTGTTCATGTTCAGTTGCAGAATGAAACCTACAAAACACTTGCATGTTTTCTTGGAACTCCCTTAAAAAAAACAAAAAAAAAACTCATCAATATTTTAAGTTAAAAAAAAATGTATAGTATTAACCATAAATCATTACAAGTCAACCAACGTTAATTACAGTCATGTTGATATTTCTCTAACAGAAGCCTATTTCTTTAAAGTTGCATGTATTGCATCACTTGCATTTAGCAACTAGTTTGGTGTTTATTTCTGCTATGTTATGCATTGAAAATGTTAATTAAATTGTTTTTCACTGGCTCTTTTTTTAAGTTATCCTTACTTTTGGTTCTTGTGGTAATTAACTTCAATAACGAATTAATCATGCCCCTTAATATGAAAAACTAATCAAAAAGCTTCTAATATCATAGTTTCCAACTTACAAAATAGGGTCATGAGTTTTATTCCATGACTCTCAAGGAATAAAAGTGTTTCATCTGTGTGTGTGTGTGTGTGTGTGTGTGCGTGCGTGCGTAAAAACTGTAAAACTATTATGAAGATAAAGAGATGCCTGCACATACTAAGTGGCTTATGTGTATCCAATAAAATGTTGCATAATATATAATGTATAATAAGTAATATAGAGGAAAAAAGTGTGGAAAAGAGGGTGAAGAAAAATAAATAAATGAGGACAGAAGTAGAAAAAGGAGAATGGAAGGAATATGTATCTAAATTTAAAATATTAGATATGAAATAAAAGGAAAATTTTGCCATGATTACAAGGCAATAAATAATAAATTTAGACCTGTACCACCTGACCATGCTGAGGTCAAAAAAGTGTGAAATATCACAATAAGATACAATAAACCAACTACAAAAGAAAGGTAGATATAGGACAAACAAAACACGGAACAAATATTGTATCAAATCTTATCATCATAAGGCCCCTGGGCAAAAGGGAAGTGATTATTACTTGTGGTACTACACTTAGGGTGGTAGAAAATGAAAAAGACCTTGGAGTGATTGTGCAGTCAGATATGAAATTTTCTGAGCAGTGCAGACAGGCTGTCAGAGCAGGTCATTGTCAATGATATACATGAATTTTGCTAGTAGGGAAAAGGAGGTGATTATCCCTTTGTATAAGCAATGGTCAGGCACTTTGAGTACTGCATACAGGTCTGGAGGACTCATTTTAGGAAGGATGTAGAGTTGCTTGAGCGAGTACAGAGGTCAACAAGATTGGTGAGGAGAATGATGGGATGGTCTTACCAAGAAAGGCTTAAATTCTGCAAATTGCAGTGTCTGGAGACTAGGCAACTGGACAAACGTTTAGAGGGAATGGATGTGTGAAATTTTTTTTTTTTTTTTTTTTTGGCTTATGCTACATAAGCTTGCTTTCTTGCATCACATGCCTCTACTACCACTACTATTACTGAATTTCAAATGCAATGCAAATTACTGCAACGAACAATGACTGACATTCGCTCAAATGCCAGTTCGGTGAAACAATAACATCAGAGGCCTTAATGCAGTAACTGAAAAACTAGGATGATAGATGGTACCAGTCTATTATTTATTGTCTTGTAATTGTGGCTATATTTTCCTTTTATGTAATATTTTCAAAATTTCTAGAAACATATTCCTTCCATTCTCCTCCTTTTTCTACTTTTATCCTTGTTTATTTATTTGTTTCTTTGCTCTCTTTTTTCACACTTTTTCCATTTTGCCTCAATATTACTTATTATACATTGTATATATAGAAAATAACCATTTATATGCATATCTTTGATTATTACATTCCTTCAATATAATTCACAGCCATCTGTATAGCATGCTATAATGTACAAATGATAACAAGTGGCACTTGCATTCTGGTGTTTTTCTGAAAGTCATCTCTCTGCCTTACAAGATGTCATGTTCAATAAAACTACCTGTCTGTGCTGAGGGCATCATCTTGAGAGAAGTCATGTAACAAGCACAGCTTCCAACATACAAATCATCTCACTGGCACAACATGTAAATGTACATTAACACCTTCCACCCCACTTCCTCATGTATTAAACATCTTACAGTAAAGATTTATTGCACCAGTCTGCTTTGATGCTCAATGTACTTTCTCTTGGTGGTCTTTTGTAATTGTGTTTGGCTGATATTCTAGATAATCTGAAATCAAGTTAGGAGATGAAAACCAGTAATTTATTTTCTTTGGAAATAAATTTTTAATTATATGGGTTTTAAGTTCTTTTATTAATCTTTATTGTTTTCTACACTGAGAGAGGGTATTATCCCTGGGCCATATTATATGCACTGCCTTAGAAATGAAAACCTGTAGCAGAATTAAGTGTGTTTATATTTTTATGGCTAACTGAAAAATTATGGCAAACTATACTCAGAAGTTTATCACAGCCACATTAGTTAATGAAATTAAGAAAAAAAATCAGTTTCTAAAAATCCTGACTTGAACAGTTTACTATTTTTTGCAAAAAAGAAAAAGATAGCAAAAAATGGTGTTCTTGCAAAAAGACAGACAGAGACTGTGGTACCAACTCTGGTACTATGATGGTGAGACAGAGAAGGGATCAAATTGAGTAAAAAAGACAGATCACCACATCTAAATCTGGAGAGTTTGCAGCTATGAACTGAGATTCGCATAAAGTCGAAATAAAGTAGAGTGTTTGCTAATTCTATCGATCTGGAAAGTTCCCATGGCTAGCAATGATGTGGTAGCATGCACTACTGCAAAATACGATATGATAAATTATTGAAAAAATGCATTCCACAAAGCATGGATAAGGTTATATACTAATATGTGCTTAAAAGTTCATAACAGGGTTACTTCTGTACATCAGTCAAATGATGGGGATCTCACCATAACTTGCTCTTGTACATCTCTAGGAGGTCCAACATATCCACCACTGTTTTTGGGGAATGAAACCTCAGCTTCAAGTTTGCATATTATCTCTCAACTGTCCTCTTCCAAATGGAGAAACATGAAGTTTACTTACTGTTCTTTGGTTATAGGTAGAACTTGATCATTATGCATGCTGTCACAGCCACAGAGAAAAGAATTTGCCATCATTCAAGAGCTCAGTACAGTAAAGCACTTCTTCACATGTTTTGTGCAGACCACACTAACAATCTAAGCAGGCTACATCTTCATACAACTTCTGTTGCTCATGCTTTTTTTAGCATTCTGTTGAGAGATTGCTAATCTCAGATGCTGCCACACTATAATCAACTACCACTGTGTTGTCACACAACACATCTAATGCAGACAACACCAATGCTGCTACTCATGCCAATGATTTTAACTTGGCCTTTTGCATATAGTATCTTTAAATCTTTACTAAAATCTTTACTAAAATCTAAAAAAAAAAAAAAAAAATATATATATATTAAACTTTTCCTTCTATCCAATTATTTACTGAAATCAAGTATCTAATTATATTAGTCACATATTTTTTTTTCTTAATTCCAGACTTGCCCAGATAATCTTGTGTTGCATCTTTAATCAAGGGGAGAGAAAGATTTAAAAGAACATTGCCCAAATCCAAGGATGCTCTCATTACAACAGATAAAGGTTTGCCTACATGTTTTTCTGCTTTTGTCAACTGGATAGCTTCCATCAGCATCTGGCACCATATTCACTTTTAAATGTAATAACCCCACTTTTAGTCCCTTCTCAATTATTATAAAACAATTCAACTCTAACCAGATTGCTAGCATCCAAAACTTGAAACATCCTCATAAGTGAATGTGAATGTAAAATGTTTTTTCAGCTTACCAACAACCCATTCAGGATCATTCATTGACAAGTTTACCACAGATAAAGTGGATGATTTTAATTTGATTTCTTTCCTTTTACAGCTAACATAAATGAAGAAATCCTTGCTACTGTTCTTTGCACTGTTAGCTAAGGGCTTATAATTTGCCTAACCCTTGAGTAACTTTATTTCAGGCTAACTTATATTTACTGTAGGATCCAGGAATCAGTGATAATTCATAATCATCCATTGCATCTTTCTTCTCTGTCACTAAGATCATTAGTTCTTTTGTGATCCAATTCAGTCTATACTTTGAACAATACTTGTTTTTTATACAAAAAGCTTAGTAGCTTCCAGAATAACCAACTTCAATATTTCCCATTTAGTCTCACTGAAAAGAATTCAAATGGTGTCTAAGACCATTGTAATCCTCCATTCCCCGTGATAACTATTGTCAAAGGAAATAACTATTTCCTTTGACAATAGTTATTTCTTTAAAGTGAGCTCACTTCAATACATTGATCACTGCTTGCCAGCGATTCGTTTATTTGAAGGTTCTTAATATCTGATGGATCTTTATGGATAACCAGATCAAGAATATTTCTTTCCATTGGCACATTTCAAACATACTGATGTAAGAAGTAATCGTCCAGCAATTCTAGACTACTAAGTAAGTGACCAATTCATAAGTGCCAGTCAATCTCTGTCAAATTAAAATTTCCCATAACAAGCCATTCTGATTTGTTAATCCATTCTATACTCTTCTGTTCTATAACACACTCCTACTAATTCAATATAATTATCTACTAGTTATGCTTGTCAATTAAAAGCACTACATCCTTCTCTTCTGTCACATCTATTCCTCTTGCACATATATTGCATTTCCCATATTTAAATTCTGCCTCCATCTGTCTGTCCATCCATATTTAAGTTAAAGTCTATGCCTGACGTAGCCCAGTGGTCAGGAGCGAGAGTGCATAGCACGCGTTCCTTGAGTGCACCGGGGTTCAAGCCCGTGACTACCAAATACGATAAATATTTGTATTGACGATTTATTGTAAACTCTACTGACTTGGTTGTCGTGCCGGAGTATAAACAGAAAATTTATTTTATTTATTTATATATGCCATATTTAAATTCTGCATCCCGTATATCTGAATATCACCATATTTCTGATATTCATATATCTGCATTTGTTGACTTAAACCACTACCTCAAATTCAAATTTATTAACTACACATACTCCTAGAATTAGTGTGCAAACATGTGAGGGTCTGCCTTTTTATGCTTATTTTGACTCTTAACACCTCTGATACAGTTATTCACAGCAGTACTTTCTCTAGGAATTTTATGTCCCTACATTTTTCCACTTTCAGAAGGCCTCATACAAGAACTCTTCAGATGTATATGCAAATGTCACTTTAAACCACATATCATTGTGATAATTAGCACTTTTCTTGAACCCTTAAGCCTACTCAATGATAATTGCAAAGACACTTCCACTACCTTTGTTAAATGTATTTATTCTCTGCAAAATCCTGCAGGTGCAGGAAATGCTCATAAAAATTGATCCACAAAAATGCTGAGAGAGAGTGTGTGTGTAATGTCTCCAAATTGATTAAAAAAATAATCAAAATATATATATTATTGCAACTGCTTTAAAATATAGTAGAAAGTTAGCAGCATGATACAACAAAGCACACTGATTGCAGCATTCTAAGCAGTGTGGTTTGTAATACTTAAAATGGCAGTTTCCAGTCATCACCAGGGTGGCCATATTTTGAAAATTGGTAAGTGGAACAACTTGAAACGAAATGTGTAGTATATAATTTTTTCTTTCAAAAAGTAAAAGGAAAATATAAAATTACAATTAAAATACATTTTTTATCAATCAATCAATCGTAATATTTATTTGTTATATGATTGTCGTTAATATGTATTTGTCCTATATAAACTATAATATTATTTATAAGTTATTTTAAAAATAGCAAGGAAGACTACTTTTACTTTATATACGTTTCTTTAGATTTCACTAGTTTTAAAATTTTTTCTCCTTCTGAAAATTTTAAAAAGTTTTTAAATTCTGAACAGGACATGTTATAATTTTCTTTCACTATAAGTTAGGCTTCTAAATTTTCTAATAAGAGACCGTTTCTCTCTTTCCATCAAGCAGTTTTCATTAAGCTGAAAACTCTTTCTGATGAAGCATTTGAATGTGGAATGCTTAATATGGAGCTTACAATTTGAGACAAATTATTTGCCTCCGGAAATTTTGAGAAAAATTGCACCTATTTTTTAAACAAGCATTTTCTTTTCTTCATTACTCAGTGATGAAAAAATGCCTTTGGACTTTCTCATCTTTCTCTTGTTATTAGAATTAATTTTTAACACATCTGTTAGATTCCAATAACAATTAATTAAAAATACGTAAAATCAATAAATTAACAGTTTTTTCTTCTCTTATCGGGAGAAATGATGGTATTATTGGGAAGCAGGACTTGAAGTTCTAAATCGGGACAATCTCAGCTATATCAGGATGGTTGGCCACCCTGGTCATCACAATACATAATTATCTGGTATTTGCATTTAATGGGAGAAACTCCTACCGAAAGTCATCAGGCGCCTCCGTAGCCAGGTGGGAAGGAGCAGCAGTGCGTAGCGCACGCTTCTTGATTAGACCGGGGTTTGAGCCCGTCACCACCAAATACGGAGGATGCGGAAAGGTCAAGGAATGACCACCGCATATCCCGGAGCAATATGGCCTTAGTTGCTAATGCTCCTAAAAAAAAAAAACCAAAAAATAACCGAAAGTCATCAGGAAATGTCAGAAGTTTATCTGATGGCATTATAGATGGAAAAAATATCTGTAACTGAGTGTGAAAGTTTTGTGATAGACAGAAGTCTTGCAAGAATGACACTTGTCAATAAAGACTTTGAACCAATCATTGAGGCCAACAATTTCCTCTGTGAGGCAAAGTTTGGGCAATAGGAGATCAACAGTGGATTAAACTACAACAGCTACAGGCCTTTCTGTTAGTTTTGTGCATACTATTCTTCACAAAGATCTCAGAATGAGCAAAGTGTAAGCCTGTGTTCCGTGGCAGCTTTCTCAGGAACAGACATTCATGCCAACCTCTGTGAAGCGATGCTTATTCAATAAGTGTCAATGAATTGTTTCTTTTCCACGATTGTAATGGATGAAACATGGAAAACATCAACTCACAACCCCCACCCACACACACACACACACACACAAAAAAAAAAGATATATTAAAAAAATTAAATTTTAAACATCAATGAAAATGCAAACATCATCAACAATATTATGTATTTTATTGTATATAATACACACAAAAAACAAACCAATTATATACAGAAAATATAATGAAAACATATTCACAACATAATTAAGGTTTTTAATTTGGAGAGGTTTTGGAAGTGTGAATGCACACATAACACAATTAATTTTACACATTTCTGCTATGCAGAAAGAGGACAATCATGAACACTTTCTGCATTCAACTGTATTCTTCTTTCTTGGATTAGAAATCCAGCGGCAGGAAAATCTCTTTCACCTGGGAACACTACTCGCAGGAATAACAAGAATGAAATCAGCCACAGATGCAAAATTTGTGGGGGGAGGGAGGACTTTTTCTCACCACTTCAACTGGTATTGGAAATTTCATTCTGATATAATTTTGGATTTTGTCAGGTGGAGGTTCAACATTTTAATCACTTGAATATGCCATATCAAATAAATAATCTTTCTTCCTCCTCCTTTTTTCTGCTGAATCTTTTATTTCTGGTCTTTCAATGTCATATGGCAATTAATTATTTAAAAAATCTGGAACTGCACCTGAACCAAGAAATTCACGAGAACCGACTCATAACCAACCTGCATTGCATGGGAACCTGATCTGACACAGGACTCTAATAACAGGAATTGATGAAAGATAAATGCAGAAAATAGCAGTGGTGGTTGCAGTGCATCAACCAGGAAATTACAGAAGAATTCAATCCTCAGCATATCAGGTAAAATCTATCCAAGTATTTTAGAGAAAAGGGCTAAACGCATTGTAGAAAATACACTGGGAAAGAGAAGTCATGTTTTAAGTCAAAGAGGAGATACTAGTATCAAATATTCACACTAAGACATATTATAGAAAAGTTACAAGACATAACAATTTATAATGAGAGTCTGTAATTAGGCTTTGCTGATCTTGATGAAGCATATCATAAAGTATCAAAAAATCTGTTCCCTGAAATTTTAGTAAAATATGACATTTACAGCAGAGTAGTAGTATTGGCAAATGATGCAAAAAAGCAAGCTTATATAGCATCAGACAAAAAAAAAAAAAAAAAAACCTGCACACTTCACCCATCCATATTCTCCAAGAATTTGTCTAGTTCTTCCTTGATTTGGTTGATAGCTAAGAAATGGCAGATGAAGTTTAACATTGACAAATGCAGGTTACTGCATATGGGTAGCAGTAATGCCAAAGTAACTTATCAACTATGTTGTACTACACTCAGGTTAGTGGAAAATGATAAATTCCTTGAATTTATCATTTACCATTTTCCCCTAACCTGAGTTAGGGGAAAATGATAAAATAATAAAAAAGATAAAAAAAAATGATAAATTCCTTGAATTTATCATTTATCATTTTCCCCTAACCTGAGTGTAGTACAACATAGTTGATAAGTTACTTTGGCATTACTGCTACCCATATGCAGTAACCTGCATTTGTCAATGTTAAACTTCATCTGCCATTTCTTAGCTATCAACCAAATTTTCCTACATCTTGTTGCAGTAGCTTAGCATGATTACTGTTTTTAACCACCCTGCCAACCTTTCTATCTGCAAACTTAGACATTAAGCCTCATATACCTTGATATGCTGGAAGGTAAATGGATGGCCAGTGCTCAAAACAAAGGAACTGGAAAGTTGCTGGAGAGGCCTTCATCCTGCAGTGGATTGAAAATGGCTGATGATGATGATGACCTTGATATTGATCATTAATATTCATTAATGAATACTGAAAACAAAAATGAGCCCAGCACTGAACCCTGGGAGACTCCACCTATAACATTAGTCCACAAAGAGCAGTGCCCATTCATAAACACTCTGTCTTCTTCCATTTAACCATTCTTTTATCCATAGCAGTAACTTTTCCTTAATGCCACATTGCTCCAGTTTCTACAGCAGGTTCTTTTATATGCAACAGTATCAAAAGTCTTCCAGAAATCCAAGTATATGATATCAAAATTATTTTATGCATTCAGTTCCTTGGTTGCTGCATCATAGCAACCTATCAGATTGGTTAGACAAGGTTTTTTTTTTTTTTTTTTAAGGAGCATTAGCAACTAAGACCATATTGCTCCGGGGATATGTGGTGGTCATTCCCTGACCTTTCTGCATCCTCCGTATTTGGTGGTCCCGGGCTCGAACCCCGGTCTAATCAAGAAGTGTGTGCTATGCACTGCTGCTCCTGCCCACCTGGCTATGGAGGCGCCTGGTTAGACAAGACCGCCCCTTAACAAATCCATGCTGTGACTACAGTATATATTTGCATTTCTGTCCAGATGGTCCTGCATTATTTCTTTATCCAGTGACTCCATTATTTTCCCTGGAACAGACTCTAAGCTACCAGGTCTGTAATTACTCATATCACCTTCTGATCCCCCTTTATAAACTGGGGATACATTTGCACATCTTCAGTCCTCCGAAACTTCCTCTGAATCCAAGGATGCTCTCATAATTATGGCTAAGGATTTGTTGTTGTTCTTTTGTTGCCTCCCTTAAGATGACTGAATACATCCAATCCACCCCAGATGCGTTTGTTATGTTCAGCTTCAACAATTTCTCTACCACTTTCCTTTCAATTATCACAAAGTCATTTAGCTCCCTCTTAGAGTTTGATAAACTTCTGGCATCCCCACCCCCTAAATAATTTCGCATGTATGAATGCAGATGAAAAATACCTATTCAATTTGTCCACAACTTGAGCAGGATCATCAACAGTTAACCCATAAACATCAAGTGGCCCAATGTGATTCAGTTCCTTCCTTCTACTGTTAATATAAGCATAAAAGCCTTTGCTGTTTTTATTTGAATTCTTTACCCGAAACTTCTCATAATCTGTCTTTGCTTACTTAACCTCCTTTGTGACTTGATTATAGACTAATTTTATCTACCATAGGCTTATAAATTATCAGGCTTGTGTATCACCTGATAATTTATATGAATCCCATGCACTTTTCTTCTCTGCCATGTGTCTCAGTAGTTCATCTGACATCCATTTAGGTCTAAGCCTTGAAGAGTATTTCTTTGTGGGTATGAAAAGCCTAGTAGCTTCTTTGATTACTTTCCTGAATACTTCTCATTTAGAGTTTGCTGTTGGTAACATCATCAGTTGGTCCCACTGCACACAATTTAAAAACTGTCTGAGACCTCTGTAGTCATCCTTATGAAAGCAAAAGCCTTTCCCTTTATTCTTGACAGTCATTATGTCTTTAATTAAATTCCACATTAGTACACCTGATCACCAGAGGTTCCCAAAATTTTATACCTTGAGCCTCCTTTAAATTTTTCATAAATTTCACCTGCTGCAACAGTTTCAGAACTAGTGCAAATAAATAAATTTAACCTAAGATTTAGTTATTAATATACATAACGTTTATGAATGAAAATATATTCAATACATTTAATCTCAAAGAAATAAAATGCTTCATACCTGGATTAGTGGGATGGTTTGTCCATATTTTGTTAAAAAAGTGCTTCATAAAAACAACCCTAACATCAATTTTTTGGATCAGAGGTTCCCAGATGTCCTGCACTTTGGAAACCTCTGCTCTAGCATAATTCTATAAGAGGGATAAAAGATTTGTATAAAAACAACAAATCTGCAGCGAGGATTGAAAGTTAAACTACGAGTGAGGCAAGGCTGCACATGATAACTTCTTTTATCCACTTTCAAGGACCATTTAATAAAAGAATATGTTATCAACAAAGTTTAGTGTACGAGACATAAAAATTTGATGATACTGTGCTTTTAAACAGTAGCTTGAAACATTTCCAAAATCTGAATAAATTAAATTAACATTGTAGGCAATTTAGCATGAAAATTAGTCACACAAAACCAAAAGTTATTAAATTTAGAATAGATAACCAAAAATTGGAAAAAGTTAGTAATTCAGTGTATCTATAAAATATTTAATGAAGTTTAGAGATTGAAATAAACAATAGAATGAATAACACAGGAAGTGTAGGAAGCCAATTAAGCAAATTTATTTAGAAAAAAAAAGAAATTAGACAAAAAAAATTGGCTGTTTGTAAAACAGTTTTTAAGAAAAAATAAATCTTGGGTTAACAAATCGCCAATCAAAGATAAGCAAAGCAAACTTAAGATGGTATGGGCACATAGAAAGGATGGGAGAAGCAAGATTAGAAAAACAGATATCTAAAGCAAACAAAAAGAATGGTAATAGGCCCAGAGGCAGATAAAGAGGAAGGTGAACTGCTGGCATCAAGCAAGTGTTTAAAGAAAGAGGGCTTACTCTGGGTAGAGCTAAAGGTCTAAGATGAAATACGATAGCAGTGATGAAAATAGTGAATGGAAGACTCATAGTTCAAGACTAATCTGTAATATCATAGTGACCTGGACACCCACTAAATATAACAGATTTGGATGATAACAGTAATGTTGTTTGGCACTAACTGCTACTTTTTATTGCTCAATACAAGATGATGGTCACTTCCACTTTATATCCTCTACATACCACTGTATCTTCAACTAGTTTTTAGGCATGCTAGCATATATGCACAAAGAGCCTATTGTCTTCACCATGTGCCTGTCTATCCATCTGTCTCTACGTAATAACTCTACTCCCAGTGAATAGATTTTCATGAAATTTATATTTAGATCTTTTAGAAAGATTTGTAGTGACATTCCAAATTTCACTAACATGGAAATTGGGCAATTATTATTTCTTTGTCTGCCCATTCGCATGTAATAACTCAACTCCCAGCAGATGGATTTTTTTTTTTTTAAAGATTTATCAAATTTTCTCAAATTTCATTAAAATCAGACAATCATAAATCCAGCAATTATCTTCTTTTTTTTTTTGTTTGTTTGTTTGTAGATACAGTCCATTCCGGTTATCTGGGACACATCGGGACTAGTGTATTTTAGCTTGATTAAGTGGCTGCCCCAATTATCCGAAGTTTCAAGTAAATAGTTAAAAATACAATGCACCCCCCCCCCCCTTTACAATTGGTTCACTGTACAATCAAATCACATTACGATGGAGTCACCATCGTAACGTGATTTGATAGGTAGCATAGTAAAGTACCGTTCACTATACGATGTGCACTAAGCGACGGTCATTGTGATCAGGTTTGTGAACTGAATTTTAATTCTATTAAACAACGATTCTAATTAGCGAAAATAGGTGGAATATTATCCACAGGCTATAAAAGCAAAGATATATTAAGCACAAATTTACCCTTTATTACCTTACCAATTAAAAATTTAAATGATACATGAAAATCGGAAGAATATACGTCATAATCGGAATAATCAATACGTACTGTAATAAGTACATACGAACTAGTTGACATTTCTGTTCAGTGACATTTGTGGGTGGGGGTTAAAATTTAAAACAGTAAAAAGATAAGCAATCGATAACAAAGAACACGGCACACACAAATTGCAAGTAACACGATACGTGCAAGAGAGAACGGAGTAACGAGTTACAAAGCTTTAAAAGGAATGAAGAGATCTGAAAATTAATTTTTTTACATGATTGAAGATTTCATGGAAGTGTAAACACATTTCACCATAATAATCCACAGAATTCCAGCTGTCGGTATTATCGCAAATTCAGTAAGATCAAGTTAACTGTCCGTTTATGATAGAATTCACTAAACGAAAAGCCCAATAAACAGGTGACTGCTAATTGTTTTTATTGTTTTATGGTTGTGACCTCCAGAATTTCGACCGAACCACGTGGTATCGTCGGAGACAATCGTAGGGTAATCTCCAATGCGCGGTCTCCTGTCCCGATTAAACGGCATGCTGTCCCAATTAAGCGAAATAAACCCTGGCAATTTTCTCGACTGGTTTCTGTTTTCTAAGATTTGCCCCAAATAAACGGCTGCCCCGATTAACTGGTGGCCCAAATAACCGGAATTCACTGTATTATGTTTGTTGATATGCACTGATGGGAGGAATGAATGGGTAATATGGCAGATGCAGAGAAATGAAATGTTTTCAGTTCTCGAATCACGCAGGAAAGACCACTTTTTTGCTTATTTTCTAAATCTAAATCTAATTACTAAATAAATTATAACTATTTATTTAGTAGTAATAAATTATTACTATTTGCTTATTTTATTAATCACAACAGAAATGTTAAATGCATGTTACATTTCAATTGTTATTAAAATTCAGGAAGAACCAAGTAAACTAATTATGAAGGCATTAACAGAGTACTACAACTGTTGAATTTGTTAAACCAGAGAGCCTGAAATATATATTGCATTTCATGTGCAATTGATTTCAAGGTATTACGAAATGGAGTGAATATTATGTTTAATGGTATGTCATTCTGAAGTGAAAACAATTATTTTATATATTAGTTAATAAATTTGCAATTAATTAATTACAAGATAATTATTTATTTATTTACTTTTTATTTCTATTACTCACAGAAAAAAAAAATTCAATTTATGAAAAAAAATCTAACCCTAAATAGCAAGTTGCTTAACCTTCTTTTCTAATGATACACTGGTGTGAAAAACTTAAGGACCAAAACTATTTCTAAAGGTTACAACCACAAAATCTTTACTTAAGGTACTCTTTACTGATAAGAGTAGATTTAGTCTCAGCAGCGATTCTGGACGTCAGCTAATCTGGCGAGAGGTTGGCACACGGTATCCACCAACAAACATCACTGAAAGCGATCGATATGGTGGCCGAGGTGTTCTTTTCTGGGGAGGTATTATCTTGGATGGACGTACACAACTCCAGATACTGGAAGGCGGTACTGTAACCAGTGTACGCTACTGTACTGAGGTAATCCTTCTCCATGTGCATCTGTTCCAAGGGGCCATTGGCCCTGAGTTTGTGTTTATGGATGATAACGCCATGCCCCATCGCACTGCAGCTGTTGATATAGTAGTAGTGGCATGTGATGCAAGTAAGCAAGTGTATGAGCTTATGCAGCAGCATCAGCCAAAAAAAAAAAAAAAAAAAAAATCACACCATTCCCTCCAAATGCCTGTCCAGTTCCTCCTTAAATTTATTCAACCTATCAACTTCCACAACGACAGATGGAAGTTTGTTCCAGCAATTAACCACCCGCTGGCTAAAGGCAAATTTCTGCACATCTATTCTACATCTGTCCTTTCTTAATTTGAATTTATGCCCCCTTAGGTTCGTAATCTGAACAAGTGGAAGGATCCCATCAGAATTCAGCGTGCTCAACCCATTCAAGGCCTTATATACCTCAATCAGATCACCGCGCAGGTGCCTAGTCTCCAGCCACTGCAATTTGCAGAATTAAGCCTCTCTTGGTAAGAGGATCCCTTCATTCCCCTCACCAATCTTGTTGCCCTTCACTGTACGCGCTCAAGTAAATCTACATCCTTCCTAAAATGAGGCCTCCAGACCTGTATGCAGTACTCAAGGTGTGGCCTAACCATTGCCTTATACAGAGGGACAATCACCTTCTTCTCCCTGCTAGCAAAATTCCTATATATCATTCACAAAACCCCATGACCTGCCCTGGCAGCCTGTCTGCATTGCTCAGAAAACTTCATATCTGACTGCACAATTACTCCCAGGTCTTTTTCATTTTCTACCCCCTTGAGTGTAGTACCACACAGTTGGTACGTTTCTCTGGGGCTACTTCTACCCATATGCAGTACTTTGCATTTGTCAAGGTTAAACTTCAGTTGCCACTTCTTAACCCATCTGCCCAAATTATCTAGATCCTGTTGCAGTAGCACACTGCCATTACTGTCATTAACAACCCTGCCAACCTTTGTATCATCTGCAAACTTCGACATTAAGCCTGATATACCTTCATCAATATCATTGATAAATATACAAAACAACAGTGGACCTAACACCGAACCCTGTGGGATACCACTAATAACATTAGTCCACGAAGAGCAGCACCCATTGATTACCACCCTCTGTCTGTCTTCTCCCACTTAACCATCCTTTTATCCATTGTAGCAACTTACCCTTAATACCATTCTGCTCCAATTTGTACAATAGTCTTCCATGCACAACAATGTCAAAAGCTTTCCTGAAATCCAAATATATGATATCAAAATTATTTTTTGCATCCAGTTCCTTTGTAACCACATCATAATATCCTATCAAATTTGTCAGACAAGACTTTCCCTTAACAAACCCATGCTGTGTCTGAATTATTGCTGCAGTCTTGTCTAGATGATCCTGCAATGCATCTTTAACCAGTGACTCCATTATTTTACCCGGAACAGAAGTTAAACTAACTGGTCTGTAATTACTCTTGTCACCCTTTGATCCCCTTTGTGAACTGGGGATACATTTGCACATCTCCAGTCCGTGGGAACCTCCCCTGAGTCCAAGGATGCTCTCATAATTATGGCCAAGGGTTTGCTTAGTTGCTTTGCAGCCTCCTTTAATATAACTGGATAGATCCTATCCACCCCAGGTGATTTTCTTATGTTTAACTTCAACAATTTCTCCTCCACTTTGCTTTCAGTTATTACAAAATCTACAATTTGATAACCTTCTGCCATTTTCAAACCTTAATAATTCGTCGTGTGTGAATGTAGATGCAAAATACTCATTCAGTTTGTTTGCTATATGGGCAGGATAATCAACAGTCGAACCATCGATGTCAAGTGGACCAATCATATTAATCCCCTTCCTTTTAGAGTTTATATAAGTAAAGAAATCCTTGCTGTTTTTCTTAGCATCTTTTGCCAGGGATTTCTCGTAATCTGCCTTCGCCTGCCTAACCTCCTTTGTGACCTGATTACAGACTAGCTTATATCTGCAATAGGCTTCTGAGTCGCTTGATAATTTATATGCATCCCATGCATTTTTCTTCTCTGTTACAAGTCTCATTAGTTCATTAGCTAACCATTTAGGCATAAACCTTGAACAATATTTCTTAATAGGTATGAAACTTTTAGTAGTTTCCATGATTAATTCCTTGAATGCTTCCCACTTAGAATTTACTGTTGGTAACATCGTCAGTTGATCCCACTGTACAGAATTTAAAAACTGTCGGAGACCACTGTACTCACCTTTACGGAAGCAAAAACCCTTTCCTTTACCCCTGATGGTAATTAAATCTTTAAGTAAATCCCACATCAGTACACTGTGATCACTGCCACCTAGTGGTTCCTTTATCTGCAAATTCTTAATACACGAATTATCACTGCTGATAACCAGATCAAGAGTATTACTCTCTCTGGTTGCCTCTCGAACATGCTGCTGCAGAAAACAATCATCCAATAAATCCACAAACGTTTGACTAGTGTGTGAGTGACCAACCCACAAGTTCCAGTCAATATCTGGGAAGTTAAAATCCCCCATTATAAGACATTCCGATTTACTAGCCCACTCTATTTCTCTGTACAATTGTTCATTGTACTCATTCGAGTCATTAGGCCTATAACACACTCCTACTCTTATTTTTGCTTTCGCAGTGCTTATGTCACACCAAACTGACTCAACAGTGCATTGTTCATCTATATCAACTGGATGCACTTCTTGTGATTTTATGTTTTTCTTAATTAACAGCAAAACACCTCCTCCCTTTCTATCCTGTCTATCCTTTCTGTACACATTGTACTCCCCAAATTCCAGTTCTGCATTTCTTATATCTGTGTGACACCACATCTCTGCCATCCCAACAATATCTGCCTTTGATGTCTTGACCAACACTTCAAATTCATCAAATTTATTTACTATACTTCTAGCATTGGTATATATGCAAGCATACATGCTCCTATTCCTAGTTATCCTAACACATCCCATATACCCACCTATTTCAGGATGACTGCCATCCGTCCCTGAAACCCCCAACACCCCACGCTCCAGGTCGCTACTTATTCTAATAGAAGTTGTGCAAGAATCGCCTTCACCTCTGCCTACGGCTACTGTTAAACTATTAGTCCTTGTATCCCCCCCACGCTATCAGTTTTCCGACCCACCTAACACTGCCTCGATAGCATCAGCAAATATTCTTGCACCCTTTCTATTTAAGTGTATCCCATCCCTATAGAAGCAGTCTCTCCTGTTAACAAGTACAGTCCAGGCTGAAAAAAATTCTACCCTTTGAGCCTTGCACATTCTTTCCATGGCCTAATTGATCGACAAGGCTCTCATCACATACTCCCTTCTATCGTGTCTGGGCAGAATTGCAGACACTTTCAAATTCAACCCTAATTCTTGGCTTTTGTTCAACAGTGACCTGTACTTGTTAAGTAATTCTGCCGGTCTCCTACTCCTAATATCATTAGTGCCAACGTGTATAACTATATCACCTTTTGTGCCCTTAAAAGATGATATCCGTTCTACAACGTCATCAACCTTTGCCCCTGGCAGACATACCCTGGTCCTGTTCCACCTATCCTTTTTACAAAGCATGTTTCCGGTTTCCCTGACAATAGAGTCTCCAACAACTACTAGTTCCAGAGGGACCAGCGCATTCTGCCTTGGGGGTTGCCGCTGTGTTGCGTGATGACCAGGTGCAAGCTCTGGCGTTGATGTGGGCAGCTGAGGGCCTGATGGGCCCCTCAATTTAGATCTTTCGAGGGCATCCACCCTGTCCTTCAAACTCTCATATAGGCCCATAACAACGCTGAGTTGTCGCCTGATTTCCTTACACTCCTTATATCATGCACACACAAAGACATCCCCCATGGCAATATCATGTTCCGTTTCAGAGAGTTCGGCAAACATTTCACAAGTCGCACATTTTTTTAGGCTGCGATGCGTTGGAGAATCGCCCCCTCAGTTCTCCCCCGAGTCACAGCACCCTTGCCACTTTTTGCCCGTTGCTTTGCTGCTCTAGTTTGGGGCATGATAAATGAAATTAATAAAATCAATAAATTAAATGTCAATACTACGCAATCTAATAGAAACGGTGAAGCGTATTACTCTATAAATATTATACGTTAGAGCTACCTAACTACCTCAATTAAAAATTCGAATTCCCTACCACTATATACAAAAACAATGGCTGCAAGATTCGAACGAAATAACGGTTTTACGTATATTAAGTATTACATATATCTACAAAAACTGTTTATCTAAATTAAAATAAAAATAACCAGCATAACTATAAGACTACGTATTAAGTAAATATAAAATAACAATTAGGTAAATAAAAAGGCAAACACTTATTGTTTTTTCGGAGCCTGCAACTGACAGCTGTAAGTTTTAAAGAGAGTCAGCGCCCTCTGACCTATGGAATTCGGACGGATTGGCCTGCCCGTTGTACCGATCTAAATCCCATTGAACACATATGGGAAGCTCTGGGGAGGCGCCTAGCGGCATGTCCACATCCACCAGATAATGTTCACCAGCTGAAGATGGTGCTGGCAGAGGAATGGACAATGTTAAAGCAAGAACTTATCAACAACATTGTTCTAAGTATGGACAGGTGGTGCAAAGCCTGCACCGACATTAGGGGTGGCCATATCTCCTACTGAGGACTACTTTTCCCTTTGTTCCATCTCTGGCAGCCAGTGCTATGTTCCCATTTTTGAATAAAGTCCCCCTGTACCATTGTGTTTTCATTATTGTGTTGGTGTTGTTTCCTTCATCATTCCTGTACCTCATGAAGTTCCTTTGGTATGCTTTTCCCATATCCAGGCCACTGCAATGAGAAGCTACAAGTGAAAACCTGACTGGTCCTTAAATTTTGCACACCAGTGTATAATCAATTGCTTTTCTTCTTGCTATGATCCTCTCTCCATGTGTTTGTAATTATGAAACTGTATTTATATCATATTCGTTTATACTATCAATGTTCAGTTTTTAACTTTTTGTCCAAATTTCCTTAAAATATCTTGTTAAACAATTTTCATTTCTACCCTACTATTTAATTATCTAACTAATGCCCTTCTACTTTTGTCATTAGTTTCTATTCCTCTACTAATACAGTTTATTACACTTTTTTTTTTTTTTTTTTTTTAAATCTTCGACTGGGCTATATGCAAATTTCATCACCCACCAACATTCTATCTTGAATTTTGGGGGTATAACTTCCAAACTATCTCTAAACGCTATCGCCATACCCTCCTTGTACTCTGCCAGAATAAATTTGTTAAAATTTTTGTTTAGCTAATGCATTCCTTCTCTTGTTCTCTGTATATTCATCCTTTTGGTTAAATATACAAGGAACAAATATATAACGAATCTGAAAAATAATCAATAAAAAAATATAGAGGAAATGGTCAATAAATGCTATTCTCTTGTCAAAATCTTTTAGAAATAGCTCCAGGATTTGAAGTTCGTAGGGCTTCCATTTTATGTCCTTCAAAGGACCTGTAATCTGTCCCATTCTTCCTTCATCAATTAACTATTTGGGTTATTTGCAACATCTTGTACCTTGTCAATGTTTTTGGATGACCTCATGGCACATTTTAGCCGTCTTTGGATCCAAAGTGACATGCCTTTCCATTTCTTGCTGCTAATGGCAGTTACAACTTACAACTGTAACATCAATTAAAGAATGAAAATTTTGTACCATACAGCAATCTGCACAGTATTAATTACTGCCCTTTGAACAACGATTAATCTCTTTCATAGATCAAACTAAAAAATAAAGAAGGAAACAAAGGAAGGAAGTAAACAAATTAAAATTACTCACAATATCCTATGTTTCAAGAAAGTAAAATTAATTTACTTTCTAAACAACAAAGTAAATGCTACAAGTATTGGCGCCTCCGTAGCCAGGTGGGAAGGAGCAGCAGTGCGTAGCACACGCTTCTTGATTTGACCGGGGTTCGAGCCCATGACTACTAAATACGGAAGATGCGGAAAGGTCAGGGAATGACCACCGCATATCCCCGGAGCAATATGGCCTTAGTTGCTAATGCTCCTAAAAACCAAATAACAAACAAACAAACAGCTACAAATATTATTCCAGCAAATAACAATCATACAATTCAAATTAATTAGTTTACAATGTCCTTGGGAATACACGAAATAAAACATAAAAAAATTATCTTTAAACTACTTTTAAATCATCATTAACTAATTTTATTGTTACTTGAGGAAGGTGTTCTAATTATCTTTGAAATATCAATGTTATATACCATTTAAATTAAATTAGGGTAATGTTATTAATTTTATTTAATAAGTGTATATAACTGGCTGTTTTTTTAACGACTGTTAAAAAAGATATATAGTTTCTATTCTAAAAGCCTTTTCTGTTTCTAGCATTACCAATTACAGTGAAACTTCCCTTTAACGGACAGCCATGGGGAACGAAAATGTGTCCGTTAGAGAGAAGTGTCCGCTAACAAGAAGTGTGAGGGAGAAAAAAAAAAAAAAAAAAAGAAAGAAAGAAAAATCATTAAACGTTTAATGTAAAATTAAATTAAAATTATATACAGATTTTGAACAATATTTTTGTAAATAATATACAATGACATACACAAGAGATAAAGAAAAATCGCTAAACATTTAATGTAAAATTTAAATTAAATTATATACAGATTTTGCACAATATTTTTGTAAATAATATACATATAGTAATCACTTATTTTCTTCTGCACCTTCTTCCGGCTGATAATTTTGTTTTCAACATTTGTTTGGAGTGAAGAAACCATCGAAAGTCCTTCAGTATCTTCTTCAGCGGCAAAAAAACATTTTTAAACGATTGATTTGTATGAGCGCTTCTTCTAATTTCATCGGTGGTTCGTCGTTAATATGTTCTTTGACAGAATGACCTCCTTCCATTTCTTCATCCTCGTGAGGAACTTCTTGAAAAATATCAATGATAATATCATTGATATCTATAGCACCATCTTCTGTAGTGAAGTTCGAGTATATATCTTTGTAGCCATGGTCACTTGTAGCTGAAGTGTCGTACATTATCAATAGATGTTGAAGTTCTTGTTCTTCTTGGTGCTCCACATTGCTGTTCACAACTTCAATTTTTGCATTTGAGAAGACAGACTTTACAAAACAGTTCACGACAGTTTGTTTTCTAATTGCGTTTACTGAAGAGGAAATCCACTGAATCGCATCTAGGATGCTGATTTTCTTTGCAAGGTCACTCGCACATGTTACATCATTCATGTTTGCAATGAGATGTCTTAAAACACGTTTTCTGTAGTGAAGTTTAAAATTTTTCATTATCCCTTGATCCAAGGGCTGACACTCTGCAGATGTGTTTGGTGGCAGAAAAACGATTTGAATGTTGGACAATTCAATGTGCGGGTGAGATGCAGCATTATCCATGAAAAGAATAATTTTTCTGTTTTGACGAATCATGTTTTGGTTAAAGTGACTTATCCATTCGCTCATGATATCTCGTGTCATCCACGCTTTTTTATTAGACTTCCAGTCAACATTCAAAAGCTTCAACTTTATGCCCTTGAAACAACGAGGATTTGGTGGTTTTCCTATAACAAGAGGTTGTTCAAAGTCTCCCAGCATATTTGTACACAATAGTACAGTCAAGCGTTCCTTAGAAATTTTTCCGCCCTGGCACTTTTCGTTTTTTAGACTCATTGTTTTTTCAGAAAGAGCTTTAAAAAACAACCCTGTTTCGTCACACATGTTGTAAATATCCTTAGCTTTAAAATCACGACATAAATCTTCCAGTTTGACGGTCCACTCTGTTACAAGCCCAGTATCAACAGATCCACCTTCACCACTTACGGTTTTCCAAGAAATTTTATGCCGAGTTTTGAACTTGTCTAGCCATCCCACAGAAGCTTTGAACTCATTTACTCCCATAGATTTCGCAACTTCCAAAGCCTTTTCCCTAATAATAGGCCCATTAATGGGAATTTTTTTAGCACGTTCGCGACAAAACCACTCATACATAACATTGTCAATTTGAAGTCCAACAGTTTTCGGGAATGATTTTTGAACCTGATCATTTCCGTGTTGCCAAAATTATTTGAGCAGTTTATTTTTTTTTCTTTAGGATGTCGCTTACCTGCGTCTTTCCGATTTTGAATTTTGCAGCGAGACTGTGAACACTATTTTTTTGCTGATCATACGCATTAATGAGCTCGACTTTATCTTTTAAAGTTAAATGGTTACGAGAAGACATTGTGCACTGAACAAAACTGAAAACTGAAACTCAAAAGACGAAAGGCCGACAAAATCCCCCCCCCCCATGCACACACCGAATTCATCAGAAGTTTTACACGTGCCTTAAAATTCTTGAAAAAGGGTTTAGAACCGCGACGTAAACCTTGATAAAATTCAGAGAATCGGAAATAGAAAATAAACACACGATTGAGGCAATATGTGGAAGAAAAGTTCCTAGAAAAAGGGCCATGAGCTCTCCCGCAGTCCGTTATGGGGAGATCAAATTAAGTGCTAATCTAAAAAACAGTGCAGATTGCCTGTCCGCGTCCGTTACAGAGAATGTCCGCTAGACAGAAGCTGCAAACACGTTAAAACCAATACAGGTGAGTTAGGGAATTTGAAAATGTCCGTTGTAGAGAGATGTCCGTTAGGAGAAGTTTCACTGTATTACCAATTAGCTAGAAACAGAAAAGGCTTTTAGCATAGAAACTATATATCTTTTTTAACAGTCATTAAAAATGTTAAAAATATCTATTATAAACTGGAGATTAGGACACCACATAGAATTTCTGAAATTGAGTATTTTTGAAAATATTAAAATGAACAGTATTTACATAATTCCTATGAGGTGAAGAGCAGCATGGAGAATTAGCTGGGTTGCATAAGTTCATTTAACTCTACTGCAAGTTAAGTTTTTGGACTGTACGCATGCCCTGGGGGTAATTTTTTTCTAGGAATTCAGAAGTTTATAAAAATTGTCAAAAACAAAATCAAAATAAAAATATTTAAAAATCATTAAAAAAAATGTTTTTCTTTGTTATAATATCCTCCACACACACACACACACACACACATATATATTGTGTTCTTATTAAAGATTATGATAATGATATCTGGTCAAGTTTACAGTATTAGGTATTTGTCAGTTGTGCAAAGTTAATGCTATTGTACATAGGGCAATTAGACATACGTGCATGAAATTATATTGGTCGATTTTATTTAATTAAATGGTATTTATCTGTAGGGAATTAGGTGTATATGGACCAGGCTACCAAGTTAGCAAATGTAAACTAGCTTTAGCCTGGGAGACCTATAAACGTTATATTAATGAAATGGTATTAAAAATAATATAATGCTAAATAATGAAAATAACAATAAAAATGATAATAAACAATGTAAATTGCAAATAACATTCCCTCACTTGGCCATCTGTCTGCTACTTCATCGGGGGCTTTGAGCAGAACGATAGCCAGACTAAAGTAATGTCTCATACCTACCCGTTTCTGTTGTCCCCATACCAGTTTTGCCAGTTATTAATTTTTAAGAGATAGTATTAAACTTAAAATTAATAGAAATTCAATGAGAATGGATAATGTTTAGTTCAATTTTCATAAAATTTTTAAATTTTTTAAATTAAAATTTTAATTTTAAATTTCATCAACGTAGTGTCAGAAACAGCAAACTGGGATAGGTGACACAAAGCCCAACGGGTATGTATCAGAATAAATGAGAAAGGTTCTTACTTCCTTGTTCTGTGGTGGTCAGACTGAAAAGGGAGTCAATTCCTGCCTTCTGGTTGTTTTATATGTTGATAAGATTATACTGCGTAGACGCCCCTTCTGCGGTTCAGCATGATTTTTTGCGTTAACTTAATAAAAACTAATTGCCTATTTATAAGCATTTCTATGCACATTTTACTGAGTCCAACACACAGGAGTCGCCATATGGTAATTCTCACTAGAGGGACGTTACACACAATACCATTTCCTTTTTGACTAGAATACAGGCCACACGTGGCTTGTCAGCTTGGACATGGTAAATATGCCTTATTCTTACTTTAATTTCTAAATCTCATACCCTTCATTCTCTGTCAGGTCAACAATGATCAATGTGCACTATGCAGCATTTTAAAAATATCTTTCTTAATATATTATAGTTTAGATAATTTAAAATTATTTAACCTCAAAATTGATTTTGCCTTGGTGCATATTTATCATCACAGAAACAGAGAACCCCCAATCACTGTTCAACCTTCAATTTGGGTGGTTGACCAGACAGTCATATAGATTGTGGGTATGCAACATAAGTTCTGTATATTACCCTTTTGTATTTCACTTTTTACTTACTTTTGTACTTCATATTATCCTATGCATTTTCTATATATCCATCTATTTATATATCTTAATATGATTATCTTACTATAATCTTCCCCATAATTTTATAAAAATATGATACACAACACATTATGGATGTAGTGCATCCATTGCTGCTGCAAGTGCACTAGTCCATAAATTCAGTTTATTAATGCCAGTGTATTATTTATTTACTCATTTAATGTGTGTGTGTGTGTGTGATAAATATAAAAATGTAGATATAAGTTACATGGAAAGCCAAAAGCCAAAAAGAAGTAATAGCCGAAACATAAAAGAAATATTTTAAGGGAAGTGACCTGTAAAATAAATTAATTAAAGGAAGTGACCTGTAAAATAAAATAAAATAAAATAATGGTAGATAAATTTAGCTATAAAAGAGGAAACAGAGCAAAAATACATTTAAATCCAATGTCAGCGAAAATAAAAATAAAAGTTGATGCATGATCAGGTTTTTCATCAGGGGACTACACCTGACCATGTATCAAAGGACTGCATTTCTATACTTGTCAAAAGCTGTGTAACAGTAGAAATTTGAAAATAAAGTAAAAATAATAGAAAAAAAAGAAGCAATATGACTCGTACAAAGTAGTGTTTATAATGAAAGTTACAATAAATTTAATCAAAAGTTATGGTAAATAGTAGTAGTGGCATGTGATGCAAGAAAGCAAGTGTATGAGCTTATGCAGAATCAGCCAAAAAAAAAAAATAAATTTCACACATCCATTCCCTCTAAACGTTTGTCCAGCTCCTCCTTGAATTTATTTAAGCTATCTATTTCCACAATGACAGATGGAAGTTTGTTCCAGCAATCAAGTACCTGATGGCTAAAGGCAAATTTCCGCACGTCTATTCTACAACTGTCTTTGCTCACTCAATTTGAATTTATGTCCCCTCAGGTTTTTAATGTGAACAAGAAGAAGAATTCCATCAGTGTTGAGCCTGCTCAACCCATTCAGGGCCTTATACACCTCAATCAGATCACCGCACAGGTGCCTAGTCTCCAGCCACTGCAATTTGCAGAACTTAAGCCTCTCTTGGTAAGAGGATTCCTTTATTCCCCTCACCAATCTTGTTGCCCTTCTCTGTACACGCTCAATCAAATCTACATCCTTCCTAAATTGAGGCCTCCAGACCTGTACAGTACTCAAGGCATGGCCTGACCATTACCTTATACAGAGGGACAATCACCTACGCAGTACTCAAAGCGTGGCCTGACCATTGCCTTATACAGAGGAACAATCACCTCCTTTTCCCTGCTAGCAAAATTCCTATATATCACTGACAAAACCCCATGACCTGCTCTGACAGCCTGTCTGCATTGCTCAGAAAACTTCATATCTGACTGCACAATTACTCCCAGGTCTTTTTCATTTTCTACCACCTTAAGTGTAGTACCACACAGTTGGTACGGTTCTCTGGAGTTACTTCTACCCATATGCAGTACTTTGCATTTGTCAAGGTTAAACTTCAGTTGACACTTCTTAGCCCATCTGCCCAAATTATCTACATCCTGTTGCAGTAGCACACTGCCATTACTGTCATTAACAACTCTGCCAACCTTTGTATCATCTGCAAACTTCGACACTAAGCCTTATATACCTTCATCAATATCATTGATAAATATACAAAACAACAGAGGACCCAACACTGTGGGACTCCACTAATAACATTAGTGGAGTCCCACAGGTTACCCATTGATTACCACCCTCTGTCTTCTCCCACTCAACCATTCTTTTATCCATTGTAGCAACTTACCCTTAATACCATTCTGCTCTAATTTGTACAATACTCTTCCATGTGCAACTGTGTTAAAAGCTTTCCTGAAATCCAAATATATGATATCAAAATTATTTTTTACATCCAGTTCGTTTGTAACCACATCATAGTATCCAATCAAATTTGTCAGACAAGACTTTCCCTTAACCCTATGCTGTGTCTGAATTATTGCTGCAATCTTGTCTAGATGATCCTGCAATGCATCTTTAACCAGCGACTCCATTATTTTATGCGGAACAGAAGTTAAACTAACTGGTCTGTAATTACTCGTGTCATCCTTCTATCCCCCTTTGTGAATGGGGATACATTTGCACATCTCCAGTCTATGGGACCTCCCCTGAGTCCAAGGATGCTCTCATAATTATGGCTAAGGGTTTGCTTAGTTGCTTTGCCGCCTCCTTTAATATAACTGGATAGATCCCATCCATGCCAGGTGCCTTTCTTATGTTTAACTTCAACAATTTCTCCTCCACTTTGCTCTCAGTTATTACAAAATCATTAAGCACCCTGCTACAATTTGATAACCTTCTGCCATTTTCCTTTCTTAATAACTCCTCATGTGTGAATGTAGATGCAAAATACTTATTCAGTTTGTTTGCTATCTGAGTAGGATCATCAACAGTCAAACCATCGATATCAAGTGGACCAATCAGATTCATCCCCTTCCTTTCAGAGTTTATATAATTAAAGAAATCCTTGCTGTTTTTCTTAGCATCTTTTGCCAAAGATTTCTCGTAATCTGCCTTCGCCTGCCTAACCTCCTCTGTGAGCTGATTACAGACTAGCTTATATCTGCCATAGGCTTCTGAGTCGCTTGATAATTTATATGCACCCCATGCATTTTTCTTCTCGGTCACGAGTCTCATTAGTTCATTTGACAACCATTTAAGCCTAAACCTAAATTTAATACAATTTAGAAAATCTATACCTGAAATACAAAACCGAATGGGCAGGAAATGACATTGTGAAAACACAAATAGTCAATTCCATAGCTGCAACCAAAGCATTATCACACAGGGACCGTTCTAAGCATTCATAATTTATAGTAATAAAACCAAAGTGTGAGAGAGAGAGAGAGAGAGCCGTAAAAATAAATAACTAGTGACCTTTAAAACCAATTTTAAGAAGTAATATATAATGAATTTTACACTAAATTATGGACAACAACAAATATATTAAAAATAAATATGACGAAATGCAGCAGGAAGTGCAATGAACAGGTCTATCTAAAGCACTAAAAAATAAAGCAGGAATAGTTATATTTTAAGACTAGTTTTCATGCAAAGCAGCAAAAAGCTAAGACTTAAACTGGTAATAAATACTGTTATTATATAGGTTATGTAAGACGTGTTATGTGTTACATAATACATGTATTGTTATGTCAGACTTGTGAACATGGCATCACTTGTGAAGAGACATACAGCAGATTCTCGATTTACTGGGACACTTCAAGACTCCAAATTAAAAAAAACAAAAAAACAACATAAATCATAAAATTCAAGTAATAACAAGAATAGGTATAAACAGATATTTTGCAAGTTGTAAATAAGCGACAAGAAGCAGCATTATAAGTCGTCACTGGGTGATTAATGTGCCAAATGAGTGATTAAAGAGTGATTAATTAATTATCTTGCAACCCCCATTGTCTTCACACTGCCGCTCAAAAAAAAAGGAAGAGACCAAATGTTTCGTGCGTCATGTCAATTATTGTGTGCAGTCACACTGCAAAAAGACAAATTTTGTTTCGTTATTTGTGTCAGGGATATCGAATTTTTTTTATAGTAAATATATATATTTTTTGTTTAGAAATCGCGAAAATGATGGGTAAATGCGCAAAAGAGTTGCGCTTTCGGTTAAACAAAGACTTGAAATTATTCAAAAGTTTGAAAACAGTGCATCTGTTAAATCTCTAATGAACCATTATAATGTTGGTGACCAAACCATATGCGAAATTGTAAAAAATAAAGGGAAGCATCGTATTGGACACGCGAGTAGTATGTGGTAAGTTTTTATCTATCGCCATATTTTTTACGTAGGTTGCTGAACATTTTTTGATACAGTAAGTCCTCGACTTACGCAACTACGGATTTACGTAAATTTGTTTTCACTCGATTTTTATAATTTTTTTTTTTTAGGATTGTAAAATTTAAAACAACAAAAAGAAATAATAAGCAATAATGACGATCACAGCATGCTCAAATTGCACAAATGAGATCAGAGTAACAAGCAAAAAAAATATAAGATTCTTACAATTATTTATGGAGGTTTTTTATATGACCAAAGATTTCAGTGAAGGGGACACACACTTCACCATAATAATGTAAAAACCAACAAAATTCCAGCTATCGGTATCATCGCAAATGCAATAAGATCAAGTTTACTACTCGTTATAATAGATTGCACTAACAGAAAAGCCCAATAATTAATTAATTTTGTTGACAACCAGAAATGTGCTTTAGTAAAATGTGAGCTTGCGCGGGGTGATAGTGAGTTTTCGCCTTAACCCTGTGAAGTTCCTTTCAGAATATTTAATTTTGACCGTTATCATGGTGCCGACTAAGAGAATAGTGAGAGCAGTACTAGTAAATCTACCAAGAAAAGGAAAGCGATCGATTTGGATCAGAAAATTAAACTAATAAGAATGTATGAAAATGGTCAAACATTAACAAGTATCACACTCAATTCAGATTTGTCAATAATAATATAGTAGCAATATGTTACTAGTCATTCCCGAGTTACGTAAAACTCAACGAAGTAAGAAGTCCTGGAACATATCCCTTATGTATGTCGGAGACTTCTGTATTTTTGGATTAACTGGAAAATCGATTATCCTGGATTTGTTTTTTACCATCTATCCCGGAAAATCGAGAGTCTACTGTGTATATATATATATAGAGAGAGAGAGAGAGAGAGAATAAAGAGACAACAAAATTAATAAATATTAATTTTTTAAAGAGAGTAATATTATAGTTTTAAATAAACTGAATGATTAAGTTTAGAGAACATAAAACTAGAGTTTCATTAAGCATTTCTAGAAAGTCATAATCTTAGTAATTAATTATTAAGGAGATAATTGTATTTACTTTTCATTTCTATTAATCACAGAAAACAAATTATTAAATTTAAGACCGGATCATAAAGCATCATGTACATTAACTAACTTGCTCCAGAAGCTTTCTGAATATCCAGAGTGTCTAACTGGAAAAATATCCAATAAAGTAAACCATAAAGACGCAATATAAATTTGTAAATAATTGGTACAGTGATTGATTTGAATGTAAAGTTTATAAAATCAATTTCATTCTGTTTTTCAGTCATTCTATCAGCAACAGTCAATACAAGTAATCAACGTTAAGTAACAAATGAGTGATAAAGGTTTCAAAACAAGAAATACTCCTTTAGAAAATCTGTAAAGATAAAGGGACAGCTGCATTTAAAGGAGGCAGCTACATAATTAATAATAAGTAAAGTCATTACCAGTCATTTGCAATTAACTTTTTTCTATAATGCTTATGACTTTAATGTTAAATTTTTCCTTACAAAATAACAGAGTATTCTTTGTTTATTCTTACTTCTCTTCTTTGGACTGTTTCTTCTTTGCTACCTGAGGTTTCTGCTTGCTTGAGGAACTGAAGAAAATGCTGACTAGGCCATGTTCTCTAGTAATCTTTTTTCGCCACAATCTATCATTTAATCGCCTAGAATACATATTTACTTGAGCAAGTTTCAAGGCTGCATAGGATAACAGAAAATTCACACATTAAATCAAAAATATTTCTCTACAATTTCTTTGAAAAATAATTGCATACATTCACTAAAACTAAACTTGTAAGCTAAAGCAAATTGCAATTACCAATACAGACCATTCATTTACATAAACAAAAATAACTTCATCAACATAAATACTATTAAAGGAGTTGAAGGGTAATAATCTTGTACAAGCAGGAAACATAATAGAGATGAATGGTAGTAAACACCACTCTGAGAGAAAAAGTAAATGCTATGTTTGTGTGGTGAATGCCTGGTAATTACAAAATAGGTACAAAATTCCAGCACAAAACAATATGCAGTAAGAAATAAATATCACAGATGCACATAGAAATATAAAGCGAAACAAAATAAAATAACAAATTATGGTAGGTAAAACAATAATACATAAAAGGTTGAAACAGAAAGATGTGTTATGGCCTAATTGCAGCAGCCTTCAATGGCAGATTTGGAGGATGGGAGGGGTATGAAGAGAACAAAGAAGAAGTGGGAATGATAAACTACACCTCACATCTTGATGGTTCTCTTACCTGGGTGTTGCCAGTTCCTTTGTTAATTGGGAGATGTGGTGAACTCACTCACTCTCTCTCTCTCCTCGTGTGTGTGTGTGTAAGAGAAAAAAGAAGGGGATAATTTGATTGGCTATGGTTTGTTGTACAAGCCTGTCCTGAATGCAGAGAGATCTTCTAAGTATTGGGGAAAAGGAGGCTTTATTCAAGCTAGACTATCTACCTGACTGTTCTAGCTTGAAAATTTTGCAATCACCTTAGCACCTACTTTGTAATTTACCAAGAATAGCAGCTGTCACTCAATAAACAATCGTGTAGCTAAATATGCCTTTTATTGCATGCAGAGTGGTGTTCCATTATTCATATTTATATAAATACTGTATTCATTCAAATATAATAAAATATAAATGCAAGGTGAATCCTAAATTGCTACCTTAAGAAATAAAAAAAAATTTTTCGAGCAATAAAACATTTCTAATATTTTCTTATTTTTCAAAATCTTCTATATCCTATTCTACCTTTTGATTATATTACACAACATGATATTACTCCCTTTCTTATTGTGTAGTTCTTGCTTTTTTAATAAAACCTTTAATCAATATCTATTTTTGTCCCAATATGGAATATATTAATCAGATTAATATTATAGTTATTCTTGATTAATTAATCAAATTAATTAGAAATAAGGGCATTTATTATGAAAGAGAATTTGGGGGGGGGGGGATGGAGATATCAGAAGTGTCACAAAGCTGTATTCCCAGAAATAATGAGCACAAATTAGAAGACAAGTAAGGGAACTTGACATAATTATTTATAAATGATACTGATGATGGTATATCAAGCTTAATGTCCAAGTTTGCAGACGATACAAAGGTTGGCAGGGTTGTCAAGGACACTACTGACACTATGCTACTGCAACAGGATCTGGAAAGGTTGAGCAGATGGGCTGAGAGGTGGCAAATGAAGTTTAACATTGACAAATGTAAAGTGCTACACATGGGAAACAGCAACCCCAGAGCAACGTATCAACTCTGTGGTACTACACTGACAGTGGTAGAGAATGAAAGGGACTTGGGGGTGGTTGTGCAGGCAGATATGAAGTTCTCTGAGCAGTGCAGACGGGCTGCAAGAGTAGCTCATGGAGTATTGTCAATGATATACAGGAATTTTTCCAGCAGGGATAAGAAGGTGATTATTCCCTTGTATAAGGCAATGGTCAGGCCATATCTAGAGTACTGTATACAGGTCTGGAGGCCTCATTTCAAGAAGGATGTAGAGCTGCTGGAACGAGTACAGAGAAGGGCAACAAGATTAGTAAATGGAACAAAGGGGTGCTCTTACGAAGAAAGGCTTAAGTTTTGCAAATTACAGTGTCTGGAGACTAGGCACCAGCGAGGTGATCTGATAGAGGTGTATAAAGCCTTGAATGGTTTGAGCATGCTCAATGCTGATGGGATTCTTCCTCTAGCTCAGAAAAATCACCTGAGAGGGCATAAATTCAAATTGAGGAAAGACAGATGTAGGATAGACGTGCGGAAATTTGCCTTTAGCCAGCAGGTGGTTGGTTGGTGGAACAGACTTCCATCCCTTGTAGTGGAGGTTGATAGCCTAAATAAGTTTAAGGCTCAGCTGGACAGGTATTTTGAACGAACAGAGGGGTGAAATGGAAGTGGGTTTTTTTTTTGGCTGATGCTGCATAAGCTTGCTTTCTTGCATCAAATGCCTCTACTAATGCTAACGCTAAATGCTAATAATTTAGAGTTTTTTAGATCACATCCAGCTTTTTTTTTTTGGATTGTTTATCAATTCTTGCAAAATAAAGGACATTCCATTTGCAACTGTCTAAGGACAACCATCAAGTCAGTACTTGTTCATCACATTGAGTATATAAGTTTTGGGGCATGCACACTGATTCCAAGATTAGTTTCATCTTACATTAGCCAAAATTAAGAGCTTCTATCTTAAAAGCTTTCTGATCAATGAAATGTGATCTTGCAGTGGTTTCGAACAAAAGAGTCATCAAGTATTTTCACACACATATCGTAACCATTTTTCTATATTCTTCCTCCATAATTCATTCCATTACCTATTGAATATTTTGTTCTCTACTGCCTCAATGCGAAGATAGGTTATACTTATGTTCACTCCCACCACTCACTTTACATCTAACTTCAAATCACACAAATCTAGTTGTAATGGAAGCTAAAGGCAACTATCTGCATATTCAAGCTTCTCGTTTCAAAGGTTGATTTCCTTGATATCTGAACTCAGAGAATTGGAGAATTCCCCCAGACATACAAGCTTCTTGTTTCAAAGGTTGATTTCCTTGATATCTGAACTCAATGAATTTGAGAATTCCCCCCCCCCCCAGACATACTATGCCTGCTCTTCAACCAGTCTTACCAGATTGAAGAAGACGGACTCCTTTTCATTAATATTGATTATATCAATATAAAATTGACTTGGATTTTTGGTTTTGTGATTCAATTTATGGCTAATAAACTGAATCACAAAATTATATATGCATTCAAAACTCCATGCGTTCTGTATGAACATTGTGTGAAGCTAGACAGGTGTGTCAGTAACTCAACACGTAATATGATGTACTGAACTACATGGGTGCTTCTGTCAGTCTCAAAATAGATTCCATTCTGATCAGCTTGTGATCAGTTAAAAAACCCACAATGAGATATTGCAATTTGCTGGTGGGTGTGTGTGTGTGTGTGTGTGTGTGTGTGTGTGTGTGTGTGTGTGTGTGTGTGTGTGTGTGTGTGTGTGTTTGTTTGTTATTTAGGAGCATTAGCAACTAAGGCCATATTGCTCTGGGATATGCGGTGGTCATTCCCTGACTTTTCCGCATCCTCTGTATTTGGTGGTGATGGGCTCGAACCCCGGTCTAATCAAGAAGTGTGTGCTACGCACTGCTGCTCCTTCCCACCTGGCTACGGAGGCGCCCTAAATGGGAAGCACTCAAAGAATTAATCTTGCAAGCTATTAGGCTTTTCATACCAACTAAGAAATATTCTTCACGATTTAGGCCTAAATGGATGTCAGATGAACTAATGAGACATGTGGCAGAGAAGAAAAATGTATGGGATATATATAAATTAACAGGTAACACAGAAGCTTATTGGTAGATATAAGATAGTCTGTAATAAAGTCACAAAGGAGGTTGGGCAGGCCAAGGCAGATTACGAGAAATCCTTGGCAAAGGATATAAAGAAAAACAGCAAAGAGTTCTTTACTTATGTAAACTCTAGAATGAAGGGGATGAATTAGATTGGTCTACTTGATATCGATGGTTCGACTCTTGATGATTCTGCTCAGGCAGCTAACAAACTGAATGAGTATTTTGCATCAACATTTACACATGAGGAGGTATTCAGGGAGGGGAATGCCAGAGGTGTATTAAACTCTGGCAGTGAGCTAAATGATTTTGTAATAACTGAGAGCAAGTGGGGCAGAAATTCTTGAAAATAAACATAAGAAAGGCACCTAGGGTGGATGGGATCTATCCAGTTATATTAAAGGAGGCAGCAAAGAAAGTAAGCAAACCCTTAGCCATAATTATGAGAGCTTTGTTGGAATAATTGGAGGTCCCAATGGACTGGAGACGTACAAATGTGACCCCAATTCACAAAGGATGATCAAAGGGTGACACAAGTAATTATAGATCTGTTAGTTTCCAGGGAAATTAATGGAGGCACTGGATAAAGAAGCACTGCAGGATCATCTACACAAGACTTCAGTTATAGTTCGGACACAGCATGGGTTTGTTAAGGGGAAGTCTTGTCTGATCAATTTGATTGGATACTATGATGTGGTCACAAAGTAACTGAATGCAAAGAATAATTTTGATATCATATAATTGGACCTTAGGAAGGCTTTTGATACTATTGCACATGGAAGACTGCTGTTCAAATTGAAGCAGTGTGGCATTAAGAGCAAGTTGCTGCTATGGATAAAGGGATGGTTGAGTGGGAGAAGACAGATTGGTAATTAATGGACACTGCTCTTTGTGGACTAATGTTATTAGTGGAGTCCCCCAGGGTTCGGTGTTGGGTCCATTGTTGTTTTCTGTATTTATTAATGATACTGATGTAGGTAAAAGGTAAAGGTAAAGTGCAGCCATTATCAACCCACTGCAGGATGGAAGCCTCCTCAACAATTCATGCTGAGGGAAATGGACCATAATCTGCCAAGGTGGTCCAGTGCGGGTTGGCAGATCGACCGTATTCAGCAGTCAGGGGCTTGAACCCCGGTCTACTCAAAGAGCATGTGCTACTGCACTCCCGCTCCTGACCACTCGGCTACAGAGGGATGTAGGTATATCAGGCTTAATGTCTAAGTTTGCAGACAATATGAAGGTTTGCAGGGTTGTTAATGACACTAATGACAGTACACTACAGAAACAGGACTAAAGAAGTTGAGCAGATAGGCTGAGAGGTGGCAACTGAAGTTTAACATTGACAAATGTAAAGTACTCTCATTAGGGTAGCAGTAACCCCAGAGTAACGTATCAACTGTGTGGTGCTACACTCAGGGTGGTAGAGAATGAAAAGGACCTGGGGTTAATTGTGCAGTCAAATATGAAGTTTTCTGAGCAGTGCAGACAGTCTGCAAGAGTAGCTCATGGTGTCTTGTGAATGATATACAGGAATTTTTCTAGCAAGGATAAGGTGGTGGTTATCCCCTTGTATAAAATGAGGCCTCCAGACCTGTACACCTTGAGTCTGGAGGCTTCATTTTAGGAAGAATATAGAGCTGCTGGAACGAGTACAGAGAAGGGCAACAAGATTAGTGAATGGAACAAAGGGTTATTCTTACGAAGAAAGGCTTAAGTTTTGTAAATTACAATGTCTGGAAACTGGGCACCTTCAAGGTGATCTGACTGATCAATGGACACTGCTCTCCGCAGTGTATAAATAGTTTAGGCAAGCTCAATGCTGATGGGATTCTTCCTGCTGCCCAGATTAATTGCCACAGGGGACATAAATTCAAACTGAGGAAAGACAGTTGTAGAACATATATGCAGAAATTTGCCTTTAGCCAATAGGTGACTGATTGCAGGAACAAACTTCCATCTGTTGTAGAAGTTGACAGCTTGCATAAATTCAAGGCAGAACTAAATAAAGAAGGGATGGGTGAAATGGAAAGTTTTTTTTTTTTTTTTTTTGGCTGATGCTGCATAAGCTTGCTTTCTTGCATCATATGCTTCTACTAATGCTAAATGCTAATACTGTTACTCCTTAGGATTTCACATTTCTGCCTTCTGATTTGTACTCGCCTGTAAGAACATCCTGCCTCACTCATTTTAATAATCCTCTCATGGTCTTATACACTTCAATCAAATCCCTCCCAAGGTATCTAGTTGCTGAAAATTGCACATGACTATGAAATATGAAAATACTTTGGTGCATAAAGGTACTCAGCAGTAAGCTCAGAAATCCATTTCAAAACACTTATGCTGAATAAGCACATGAAAAGAACAATTTCGGTTAGAGGTAAATGATTAGGATATTATGAGGAAAATATCTCTCTGATGCTATTAATCATGAATTAAATGTTCCAGTATTGACAACTCACAATAACTGAAGAAACAGTTGTTCAGAGGTGACAGTGAGATCAATAAAGGACCATGTAATCTTCCCTCCAAATTATGGAATATTGAAATGTATATTAGCAGCTTAAAAAAGAAAAAAAAAAAAAAAAAAAATTCAGGTGATTAAGATCAGGAGACCTCAGTAACCATGGCACAGCAGCAGCATGCCTCCTCAGTTTCCTGGAAATGTCATATCCAGCAATAGCAGACCACTGAATTGAAGTGCAAGCACATTAACCATGCTGAAACCAGAGGTTTTGGTGAACCATTAATGGCACATCATTCATCAGCAGTGGTAATGCTTCGTTCAATGAACAACCATGAATAATGCACAGGCAGAGATCAGATAGAAGTTATGACCCAGTAACGTATGATGTCCCCTATAATGTTGGCAACGTTAAGGATGATGAAATCAGATGGCAACATTCACGGATAACACAGGGATTATTTTTAGAAAACAGGCAACTATTTTCGTTATTAAAGAGAAAATGTGCTTCATCAGTCCAAAGGAGCCACTAGGTTTGAATCTTTCCTCATTATGCTGTAGAAACCAATCAGAAAATGCCACATGACAAGGGTAATCTACAGGCTACAATTCTTACACATATGTGAAGGACATGACACTGGATGGACAGGACGCAGTGGCCTTCACATGCGAATAAGAATTACAGGTGAGGATAGCAAAAAAGTGGCCTTCTGCACTATCCTCACCTGAGACCATCTCAGGTGAAGTCTCTCAGACAGTGCAGGACAGTGATTATAATCACTGCACTTTCCATGAGGGAAGTCTATTAATACACAGGCAGAGATATCTTACACATTTGCATAAAATCAGGAAGTGATGTAAAAAAACATTTACACGTTATAAAAAAAAATAAATTTTCTGTTTATACTCCGGATCGACCAAACGGTCAGAGGAGTTCACAAGATAACAGAATACAAGAAACAGCACCATATTCAGCAGTCACAGGTTTGAACACCAGTCACTCAAATCGCGTGTACTTATTATATTTTGGAAATTACACTGTTAATCCAAAAATGTCCTGGAGAATTTCCAAATTATTTTAATAAGCACTCTATCCATTAGGTTCTTACTGTACACTCATCATTTATCACATGTACCATTTACTGGACGGACAGGACGCAGTGCTTTCTGAACAATGAATTTCTATAGCCTGTTCAAATGGTCTAATGACAGATTCCACTTGTTTTTTAAATTCAATCTTTCTTTTCGAGGATATGATAGGCACATTTTTTAAATGTGCCTATCATATCCTCGTATTCTTGAAAAATGGTCTGCTCCTACTTTGTTTTCCAAAGATGTATTTAATCTTAATATCAATTTCCTGTATCGCCAAAAAACACTTGTGTTATATACAGGTTTTTATCCCTCACTTTGTGAACAAAGGAGAAAGAGGCTCGTAGTCTAAACTTATTATGATGGTCTGTCCTAACAAAAGATGTTTTAGCTTTCACAGTCTAGTGCCTCCTTTTATCTCATGGCATGCAACAATTTAGCAGCCTTATTTTAGAGAATTTAATAACAGAAATACTAATACCTGTGTCAATGTCATCATCTTCAGTAGCAAATACCAAACTGCTTACTAAAGATTCTGCTTCGTTGTCAAATTCCTGTAATTTTAAAATGGAAAAAGATTATGATATGTAAAAAAATAAAATAGCTTTTTATCAACAAAAATAAGCTACCATAAATCAACGTTTACTAAAATACTTGAACTCTGCAAAATCTTCATTTTAATACTATTTTTCTATGGAATTAAAAAATACTGATAATAAAAACAGTATGTGTGTAAATCGTGCACATGATGATAAAGTCAGCAGAATACTAATACATTAAACAAGAATAGCAGTAAGCAAAGACAAAGCAAAGCAGTTTAATCAAATGCTGTTGAATATACAATTATACATATAATGGAATAAGTAACTGCTGTAATTTAGGGAATAACAGGGATGAAAAGTATCAAGTTTTTTTAAAACAAAAAAGTAAATAGTAAAAAAAATAAAGCTCCCATTCAAATAAGTTTTGACAGGCATATTCATTGTCTGGTAATTGAAATATGTCACCAGAATTTAATTTAGTAGCTTTCTGAAGAGAACAGACTAATTGCTGACTCCTTTTACTTCTCGTCTTTTCTTTATGTCACTCTGGACTAATAACATGGCACATACTATTGGATTAGTATTGAACAATATTTCACAGTTTAGATCTTGAGTACTTTCTCTCAGGATGACAGTAGTGAGCAAAAACTTTATTTATTTAACCTGGCACTGGTGCTGCAGCACTTGACAGATCCCCCTTTTTTCATTTCAGGATAAAATCTTTTGGTGTTTTCGAAATGTGCATGGAGAAAATCCAATATTTCAAACTGCAACCTTTTTCTTTTTAATAAAAAAACTTTGATGAAACATAGTGGTTTTTTTTTTTCTTAAGCGCCTACTGTCTTCACCATATCCATTCATCCACATGTAACAGAGGAACTTCCAGTGGATGAATATTTTCATGAAATTTTGTATTTGGTGTTATTAAAGATATTTGTTGAACCAACCTAAATCTCATTATATTGGATGGATGGAAATCGGGCAATTATTATTTCTTTTTCCCATACGATTCATATGAAAAAAAAAAGAAATTCATTGATTAAATGTAGTTTTATTGCAGTATTGTTATGCAAGACATGAATGTGATGTCACTTGTGTAGAGATACATATATACAGAGAAAAAAAGAGACAAAGCAAGAGAAACATGGGAGGAGTTTAATAAATATTATACAGGTGTAATTAAACCAGAAGGCTATGTTTAGAGAACATAAGTTTTATTATGTGTTCGATAAAATTATAATATTAATAATTAATTGATAACGAGAAAACTATACTTTTCATTTCTATTAATCATAGAAAATGAAAAAAAAATCATTTAATTTAAGAAAAAAATTGAATGTGCCTGAAATGTATCACATTACATACATTAGCTAACTTGTAGTAGTAGCAGTGGCATGTGATGCAAGAAAGCAAGCGTAGGAGCTTATGCAGCATCAGCCAAAAAAAAAAAAAAAAAAAAAAAAAAACCATTCCCTCCAAATGCCTGTCCAGTTCCTCCTTAAATTTATTTAACCTGTCAACTTCCACAACGACCAATGGAAGTTTGTTCCAGCAATTAACCACCCGCTGGCTAAAGGCAAATTTCCGCACATCTATTCTACATCTGTCTTTTCTTAATTTGAATTTATGCCCCCTTAGGTTCGTAATCTGAACAAGTGGAAGGATCCCATCAGAATTCAGCGTGCTCAACCCATTCAAGGCCTTATACACCTCAATCAGATCACCGTGCAGGTGCCTAGTCTCCAGCCACTGCAATTTGCAGACCTTAAGCTTCTCTTGATAAGATTATCCCTTCATTCCCCTCACTAATCTTGTTGCCCTTCTCTGTACATGCTCAAGTAAATCTACATCCTTCCTAAAATGAGGCCTCCAGACCTGTACGCAGTACTCAAGGCGTGGCCTGACCATTGCCTTATACAGAGGGATAATCACCTCCTTCTCCCTGCTAGCAAAATTCCTATATATCATTGACAAAACCCCATGACCTGTCCTGGCAGCCTGTCTGCATTGCTCAGAAAACTTCATATCTGGCTGCACAATTACTCCCAGGTCTTTTTCATTTTCTACCACCTTAAGTGTAGTACCACACAGTTGGTATGTTTCTCTGGGGTTACTTCTACCCATATGCAGTACTTTGCATTTGTCAAGGTTAAACTTCAGTTGCCACTTCTTAGCCCATCTGCCCAAATTATCTAGATCCTGTTGCAGTAGCACACTGCCATTACTGTCATTAACAACCCTGCCAACCTTTGTATCATCTGCAAACTTCGACATTGTAAATTGTTAGTTTCAAAAAAATGGACTTGAATCTATTATTCAGATCCGTATTCCAGTTGAAGATTGTTAAGCACACAATATTTTAAATGTGTGCATATATTTCTTTTTATTTTATTATATATACAAATACTTCTAAAAAAATTTTAAAAATATATGTGTACATTAGATACTACTCTAGACTTCAATTTTCATATTTTTTCAAAATTTTACACGTTTTGCAATGTGTAGCATGTGATATCTACTTATTTTGCTTCCTGTAGAGTTGTGTCCATCTTGAATTAATATTGTATAGCATTTCCAAATCTTTACTATGCAAAAACAATAATAAATCTTTCTAAAACAATTTCCCGTGTGACCATAAATGTTTACGTAACTTGTGAAAGTCGAAAGTCAATTAATCTTGAATGTTAAAAAAACATAGAATTTGAAACTTTGTAGCAAAGGTTCCAACTCATGCAATTGAAAAAGGTGTTACATAAATGGTGGGTGCTGCATCTGATGCTCACATTTAATTACTCCCCAAACACTTAGAAAAAAATCTAAGTATTATTGCAGCAAAACTCTGACTATATTTCAGGTTTTTAATCATTAATTAATAAAAGGTACCGCACAAGCACTTTTTTTTTATTTTTATGTCACTTGTTGGGTGCCACACCACCACAGCCGGGTTTCAATGGCATATTAATCTCGTATTGGGCTTATTATTATTTTATATTTTAAATTCCACAATTTTTATTTCCATGGTTTTACCATTTCTACTTCTGCACCTTCGTTTTCTTCTCCTTTCTTCTCCTATGGCTGTTATTTTTGATGTATTCCTTCCAGCATTTTCTTGGCTTTCCATGAAATTTAAAGCAGTGTATTTTATTGTTGGACTTTCTGTGGTTTTTCGCATATTTTTAATAAAACCAGCCTCTGCACTGGCTATCTAATTAAATCTTTTTCAGCACTATAGTAAATTTAGCTGTACTGGACCTCTTCATATATTTTTGTAGATGATTTTTTTTCTAAATTTTTTTTTCCTACAGGTCAATGTTGAAAAAAGTTGCAAGTTAGGTTAAATTTAAGTGTCTACAATTCTGCCCTGGAGATATTGTGTAGGACTCATGGGGTAGAATTTTTCACAGCATGGTCTGTGCTTGTTAGCAGGAGAGTGCTTCTACAGGGAGAGGATACAATTAAATAGAAAGGGTGAAAGAATATTTGCTGATGCTATCAAGGCAGTGTTAGGTGAGTCAGAAACCTGCTAGTCTGGGGGATATGCAGACTAATAGATTAACAATATCGTTGGTTGTTTGTTATTTGGTTTTTAGGAGCATTAGCAACTAATGCCATATTGCTCTGGGGATATGCAGTGGTCATTTCCTGACCTTTCCGCATCCTCTGTATTTGGTGGGGATTAACAATAGATGCAGGCAGAGGTGAAAGTGATTCTTGCACTGCTTCTATTGGAATGTGCAGCAGCCTGGAAAACAAGGTGCTGGGGATTTCAAGAACTGCTGAGAGTCATCATGGAACTAATAAATACACGGGCTGTATTTGGATAATAACTAAGAGTAAGAACAGGTTATGCATACACTTGCACATACACTAATGTTAGGAGTATTTACTATACTCCTTGCACATACACTAATGTTAGGAGTATTTACTATACTTCTAGCACTGGTGTATTTACTATACTCCTAGCATTGCACATACACCAATGCTAGTAGTAAAGAAAATAAATTTGATGAATTTGAACTGCTGGTCAAGACATCAAAGGTGGATACTGTTGGGATATCAGAGATGTGGTGTCACACAGATATAAGGAAAGCAAAATTTCAATTTGGGGTGTACAATGTGTATAGAAAGGATAGGGAAGGGGGTTACGCTGTTAGTTAGGAAACACAAAATTTAAGGCAGTGCATCCAGCTGACACGGATGGCCAGTGCAGTGTCGAGTCAGTTAATAGTAGTAGTGGCATGTGATGCAAGAAAGCAAGTGTATGAGCTTATGCAGCATCAGCCAAAAAAAAAAAAAAAAATCACACCATTCCCTCCAAATGCCTGCACAGTTCCTCCTTAAATTTATTTAACCTATCAACTTCCACAATGACAGATGGAAGTTTGTTCCAGCAATTAACCCACCCACTGGCTAAAGGCAAATTTCCGCACATCTATTCTACATCTGTCTTTTCTTAATTTGAATTTATGCCCCTTAGGTTCGTAATCTGAACAAGTGGAAGGATCCCATCAGAATTCAGCATACTCAATCCATTCAAGGCCTTATATACCTCAATCAGATCACCGTGCAGGTGCCTAGTCTCCAGCCACTGCAATTTGCAGAACTTAAGCCTCTCTTGGTAAAAGAATCCCTTCATTCCCCTCACCAATCTTGTTGCCCTTCTCTGTACACACTCAAGCAAATCTACATCCTTCCTAAAATGAGGCCTCCAGACCTGTACGCAGTACTCAAGGCGTGGCCTGACCATTGCCTTATACAGAGGGATAATCACCTCCTTCTCCCTGCTAGCAAAATTCCTATATATCATTGACAAAACCCCATGACCTGTCCTGGCAGCCTGTCTGCATTGCTCAGAAAACTTCATATCTGACTGCACAATTACTCCTAGGTCTTTTTCATTTTCTACCACCTTAAGTGTAGTACCACACAGTTGGTACGTTTCCTTGGGTTACTTCTACCAATGGGGAAATGGAGATCGTTGAGATTAGAATTGAGACCATGTATATTTGTGAAATGAATTAGGTACTAAGTAGAGGCCGGCCTGCGAACACCGTTTTAGAGCTGTACCCTCGAAACGTAAGGAATACTGGATCTCGCCACAACTTTCATCATAACATCAAAAATCATCAATCATACTGCATGATGGAAGAGATAGGGAAGGGTTGACCGGAACTTAGCTCTAGAGCCTAAACATGGGTTCCACCACTTCAAGCCTCCAATAAGCAAAATGGTGGTATTTCACCGGTTAATGAGAGTCATCTACCTCCTAGTACTGCCTGGTAACATAGAGGGGCGGCGTTCCTCCATGTGGTGTGGGCGCCACACCTCAACCCCTGCTTACGTTGGTTCACACCTGGGTGGTCACCCACCATGTACTTGTGCATGGAGGTTATACCCAGGATTACTAACAGTCCCACCATCATGAAGGTGCAAGCAGAGGATTTGGCTGTCACAGACCGTCTGGACTTCATCGAAATTGGGTCTACTTGACTTGAGTGTCACCCGAATATCAGTTCCATCAGCGTTTTAGACTCTCAGGTAGCAAGTACAGCTTGTCTGGCATATCTGAGAGAATGTCTGTAACAACCTCAAGGACCATATGCTAAAATTGTCTGGAGATTCTGTCATCATTAAGGGGTGTACCTGGTCAGCAATGACAGAAAGGTAAACCGTTCCCATCGTACTGGTGATTAATAGCGATCATGGGACCCAGGGCATGCCATGCCAACAAAAAACACCACAGCCTCCAGCCTACTAAACAACAACAGTGCACCAGTGCTAAAGCAACATGTTGCTTTCTCCAAATGTGAATACAGCCATCAGCATGATAGAATTGTAAACAGGATTAATCAGACTAGGTGATGGATTTCTACATGTTGGTGGCCCAGTGTTGATGGTGACATGCCCATACAAGGTGCAGTGAGCATGGGTCTTGTAATGGCTGGCAACTGTCATAGCCTATATGACCAAATTTCTGGCACATAGTACATGTGGATATTAGTCTTGCTATTCCTACATTGTAACTGGTGGTTAGTTGGACGATTGTGCTATGTTTACGAGACATATGACACTCACTACAGGCATCAACCATACATGGCTATACCACACATGACCTTTGGTCGGTTGTTCAACCATTTGGTAGAGCCAGTTGTGGTAGATTTGAGACACCACAGCACAGGAGCACCTAATTGTGCTGGCTGTTGTCAAGATACTGGCAGCTGCACATCCTGTTCCCAAAATCAGCCAAGGTTTAAAGTTGAAAAGATGTTGATGCTGAGGCATTCTTCTTCGCAGACACTCAAAAATTGATCATCACATGTGCAAACTACAATCTTATATCTCATATGCTTTTTTTGAATAATGCCTATTCAGTATTTTTCATTTTAAATTCCAATTCTTTATTATTCATTCAAAAATACTAATTTTTTAATAAACTGAATTCATGTAATATGCTATTAACCTGCATTACCTTCTCTTTGTATAATTTTACAGAATGCAAAATTCAGGCCTGAAGATGAATTCCAACACAGAAATTCAAAATGTTGCTGATTTATTTAGTTAATGGAACTGTTTTGGTCTAATTCTATCAATATTTCCTTTTTAGACATACAAGGTGCACTTTTCCCCCGCAGAAATCTATCTAAAAAAAAAAAATCACCCTGCAACTTATAACTTGATGATCACAGCTATCATAAGCAAGCATGTTGTTGTGTCTTGTTTCGCCAATGATTTTAGAATTTTTACCAATATACTGGTAGCTTCGCAGCCTCTGTAACCAAGTGGTCAGGAGCATGTGCAGGAGCAGGAGCAGGTCAAAGAGTATGTGCAGTAGCACATACTCTTTGAGTAGACCGGGGTTCCAACCCTTGACTGCTAAATTCAGTCGACCTGCCAACCTGCACTGGACCAGCGTGGCAGATTATGGTCCATTTCCCTCAACATGAATCATTGAGGAGGCATCCATCCTGCAGTGGATTGATAATGGTTGCAGTTTATCTTCTTCTTTTTTTTTTTTTTTTTTTTTTTTTACTGGTAATTTTACGAAACTTTTGCTGAAATCTTAAAAATATTCAAATTACCGGTAAGTTTGATCTCTGGGAGAAGAAACCTTGTTGGAGCTGTTAGTGTACCATAAAGAGTATTTTCATGGTGTAGCTTTAATGCATATTTTCATGGTGTAGCCGTAACCACACCATGTTTATTCAACTTTAACCATAAATTTCAGATTAATCCTATTATGATGCCATCAACAAAGAAAAGGGTTGCTTACACAACTGGCTACATAGTAAAAAACGGTAACGTGCAGCCATTATCAACCCACTGCAGGATGGAAGCCTCATCAACAATTCATGATGAGGGAAGTGGACCATAATCTGCCAACGCTGATCCAGTGCGGGTTGGCAGATCAACCGTATTCAGCAGTCAGGGGCTTGAAACCCGGTCTACTCAGAGAGCGTGTGCTACTGCACTCCCACTCCTGACCACTCGGCTACGGAGGCCGATCTAGTACAAGTCATCAAATATGCAGAAAGACATTTGGACACCACCAACAGAGTAGATAATCCGGGAATGGTGGAAACAATTCTTCAGTATGGCAATCAAAAATAAGTATAACCTTCACTGACCAGCAGCAAAATGGGCAGGACTTAAGAAAGAAATGAATAGCTGGGCAATAGAGCAGAGGAACTGTAGTATATATGTGTCAACAAAAACAAACATTTTTTTAAGGCAAAAGTCAGGACAGCAGCAAAGGGAGCTGACGATTTTGCTGGAACAACAAGTTGATGTTATAGATTTATGAAGCAGATTTATGAATTTATGGCTTAACTATAAGAACACTAACAAGGATAACCTAAAAAATGACAGAACAATATGAAAACCAAATCCTGGAATTTCAGAGATTTTCAATTAATGCTAGGAAGCACACAAATGAGCTTGGCCAAATTAGTATTAGTGTTAGCAATGGCCACATGGTGCAAGGAAGCCGATGGCTTATGTTACACCAGCCAAAAAAAAAAAAAAAAAATACATAAATAAATAAAATAATCATAAAATAAATGAATAAAATAATAATGAAAATAAATACATAAATAAATAAAATAATAATAAAATAAATAAATAACAATAAAATAACGAAAAATAAATATAATAAAATAATAATAAAAAAATAAAAAAATAATAAAAGAAATAAACAAATAAAATAATAATAAAAATAAATAAATAACAATAAAATAATAAAAAAATAATAATAAAAATAAAAAAATTAATAAAAAAATAATAATTAATAAATAAGATAAAGGGAAATGGACAACCTAAGCGTTTTCCTCCTCCCGTAGGTAATTATCCAGTTGACCTTTGAATTTCCCCAAACTGTCGGCCTCTAACACCTATTTAGGTAACTTATTCCAGTAATTTATAACTCGCTGGCTAAAATAAAACTTCCTGAAATCCAGTCTAAACATCTCCCCCCCATAACTTGAAATTATGGCCCCTAGTTCTAGAATCATTTATAACCGTGAAAATTTCGTCCTCATTCATTTTGCTTATGCCTCTCAGAGCCTTAAACACCTCAATCAAGTCTCCTCTACGGTGCCTATTTTTGAAACTCTGCAACCCACATATTCAAAGTCTTTCCTCATATGGATGCCCTTTTGTCGATCTCACCAGGTGAGTTACCTGTCTCTGTATCCTTTCAAGAAGAACAATGTCTTTCTTTAGGTGTCGTCTCCATACTTTTTTTTTTTTTTTTTATGAGAACCCCAAACACGAAAGGTATCAAAACCTATAGTACTTAGTACCGTGCATGGGTTGAAGGAGAAGTATGGGGAGAGGGGGATGCCGGAAACTTTGCTCTAGAGACTAAACATGTGTTTCACCACTTCAAGCCTCCAATAAGCAAAGTGGTGGTATTTCACCGGTTGATGGATGAAAGTCATCTACTTGAACACAGTATTCCAAGTGTGGTCTAACAATAGCCTTATATAATGGAATTATGATGTCTTTATCTCTTCTAGCAATTGTTCGATACATCATAGATAGGACACCACAAGCCTTCCTTGCAACCTGCCTACAATGCTCAGAGAACTTAAAGTCCGACCGTATCGTAACCCCCAAGTCCCTTTCCTCCACTACTGGCTTTAGTTCAACTCTGCTAAGGGTATAAATTATTTTGGAGTTACTGTTCCCCAGGTGCAATACCTTACACTTTGCTGGATTAAAGCATAGCTGCCATTTTTCTGACCATCCCTGAAGTCTATCTAGGTCATTCTGAAGAAGCTCTGCTTGGCGGATATCATTTAACTACTGTACCAATCTTTACATCATCTGCAAATGCCCTGAAGCCATCCATCATCTGCCCTGAAGCCATCCATCTAAGTCAAATGCTTTTGCTGAAATCCAAATAAACAATGTCGAAATTATTCCCAAAGTCCAGCTCTTGAGTGACACTGTCAAAATAGCTAACCAGATTAGTTAAACATGATTTTCCCTTTACAAAACCATGCTGAGTATCATTCAGAATTCCATTTCTATCTAAATGATCCTGAATTCCAACTTTGATCATTGTCTCCATGATTTTCCCTACTACTGAAGTTAGACTAACCGGCTGGTAATTTCCCACTTCACTCTTAGAACCGCACTTATGTATTGGAGATACATTGGCACTTTTCCAATCCAACGTAATCACTCCTGAGTCCAGTGATGCTCGCATAATTAGCCTCAATGGTTCAATGCACTCACTTGCCCCCTCTCTTAAGATTATAGGGTATATGCCATCAACCACAGGAGCCTTACTGGCCTGTAGGCTTGAAAGTTTTTCATTAAATAAACATGTGAAATTTGAACATCATTAATTACATTTTTTTCAACTTCACTCCCATAATTTCTTATTGACGTAAAGGGTTTTTCTTCTGTAAATATCGATGCAAAGTAACTGTTGAGTTCATCTACAACTTAGCATTAGTAGAGACATTTGATGCAAGAAAGCAAGCTTATGCGGCATCAGCCAAAAAAAAATAAATAAATAAATAAATAAAAAAAATAAAATAAATAAATAAATAAAAAATAACCACTTCCACTTCACCCCTCTGTTCGTTCGAAATACCTGTCCTGCTGAGCCTTAAACTTATTTAGGCTATCAACTTCCACGACAAGGGATGGAAGTCTGTTTCACCTACCAACCACCCGCTGGCTAAAGGCAAATTTCCACACATCTATCCTACATCTGTCTTTCCTCAATTTGAATTTATGCCCTCTCAGATGATTATTCTGAGCAAGAGGAAGAATCCCATCAGCATTGAGCATGCTCAAACCATTCAAGGCTTTATACACCTCTATCAGATCACCTCGCCGGTGCCTAGTCTGCAGACACTGTAATTTGCAAAACTTAAGCCTTTCTTCGTAAGAGCACCCCTTTGTTCCATTCACTAATCTTGTTGCCCTTCTCTGTACTCGTTCCAGCATCTCTACATCCTTCTTGAAATGAGGCCTCCAGACCTGTATACAGTACTCTAGGTGTGGTCTGACCATTGCCTTATACAAAGGAATAATCACCTCCTTATCCCTGCTAGAAAAATTCCTATATATCATCGACAATACACCATGAGCTACTCTTGCAGCCCGTCTGCACTGCTCAGAAAACTTCAAATCTGCCTGCACAACCACCCCCAGGTCCCTTTCATTCTCTACCACTGTCAGTGTAGTACCACAGAGTTGATACGTTGCTCTGGGGTTGCTGTTTCCCACATGTAGTACTTTACATTTGTCAATGTTAAACTTCATTTGCCACCTCGAAGCCCATCTGCTCAACCTTTCCACATCCTGTTGCAGTAGCATAGTGTCAGTAGTGTCCTTGACAACCCTGCCAACCTTCGTATCGTCGGCAAACGTGGACATTAAGCTTGATATACCATCATCAATATCATTTATAAATACAGAAAACAATAATGGACTCAATACTGAACCCTGAGGGACTCCACTAATAACATTAGTCCACGATGAGCAGTGTCCACTGATTACCAATCTCTGTCTTCTCCCCCTCAACCACCCCTTTATCCACAGCAGCAATTTGCCTTCAATGCCACACTGCTCCAATTTGTGCAGCAGTCTTCCATGTGCAACAGTATCAAAAGCCTTTCTAAGATCCAAGTATATAATATCAAAGTTATTCCCTGCATCCAGTTCTTTTGTGACTGCATCATAGTATCCAATCAAATTGGTCAGGCAAGACTTCCCCTTAACAAAACCATGCTGTGTCTGAGCTATGACTGAAGTCTTGTCTAGATGATCCTGCAGTGCTTCTTTAACCAGTGCCTCCATTAATTTTCCAGGAAGGAACAGAAGTTAAACTAACAGGTCTATAATTATTTGTGTCGCCCTTTGATCCTCCTTTGTGAACTGGGGTTACATTTGCACATCTCCAGTCCATGGGTACTTCCCCTGAGTCCAAGGAAGCTCTCATAATTATGGCTAAGGGTTTGCTTACTTCCTTTGCTGCTTCCTATAATATAACTGGATAGATCTCATCCACTCCAGGTGCCTTTCTTGTATTTATCTTCAACAATTTCTCCTCCACTTTACTCTCAGTTATTACAAGATTCTCTAGCTTACTGCCAGAGTTGAATACACCTCTGGCATTCCCCTCGCTGAATAACTCCTCATGTGTGAATGTCGATGCAAAATATTCATTTAGTTTGTTAGCTACCTTAGCAGGATCATCAACAGCTGACCCATCGATATCAAGTGGACCAATCTGATTCATCCCCTTCCTTCTAGAGTTTACATAAGTAAAGAACTCTTTGCTGTTTTTCTTTGCATCCCTTGCCAAAGATTTCTCGTAATCTGCCTTCGCCTGCCTAACCTCCTTTGTAACTTGGTTACAGATAAACTTGTATCTATCATAGGCTTCTGTGTCACGTGTTAATTTGTATGTATCCCATGCATTTTTCTTCTCTGCCATATGTCTCATTAGTTCATCCGATATCCACTTAGGCCTAAACCTTGAACAATATTTCTTAGTTGGTATGTAAAGCCTAGTAGCTTCCAAGATAAGTTCTTTGAATGCTTCCCATTTTGAATTTGCTGTTGGTAACATCATCAGTTGGTCCCACTGTATAGAATTTAAATACTATCTCAGTCCATCGTAGTCGCCTTTACGAAAGCAATAACCCTTCCCTTTACCCCTAATGGTAGTTACCTCTTTGAGTAAATCCCACTTCACCACACTGTGATCACTGCCACCTAGTGGTTCATTTACCTGCAGGTTCTTAATGCATGAAGAATCACTACTGATAATCAAATCAAGAGTATTACTCCCTCTAGTTGCCTCCCGAACATGCTGATGTAGAAAACAATCATCCAATAAATCCACAAAATCCTTGCTAGTGTGTGAGTGACCAGCCCCCAAATTCCAGTCAATATCTGGGAAATTAAAATCCCCCATTATAAGACACTATGGCCCACTCTATTTCCCCGTACAGTTTCTTATTATACTCATCAGAGTCATTAGGCCTATAGCACACTCCTACTCTCAAATTTGATCTCCCAATGCTTATGTCACACCAAACTGACTCGACACTGCATTGTCCATCGATGTCGACTGGCTTCAATTACTTGGATTTTATGTATTTCTTAACTAATAGCATAACCCCTCCTCCCTTCCTATCCTGTCTATCCTTTCTGTAGACATTGTACTCCCCAAATTCCAGTTCTGCATTCCTTATATCTGTGTGACACCATGTCTCTGAAATCCCCACAATATCTGCCTTGGATGTTTTGAGCAATACCTCAAATTCATCAAATTTATTTACTAAACTCCTAGCATTGGTGTACACACAAGTATACATGCACTTGTTCTTTTTCTTAGCTACCCTAACACAACCTATGTGTTTATTTGTACCCCAATGATTCGCAGCAGTCTCTGAAATATCCTGCATCTTATTTTCCAGGCTGTGGCTCATTCCAATAGAAGCAGTGCAAGAAATCACTTTCACCTCTGCCAGTGGCTACTGTTAATCTATTAGTCCTTGTATCCCCCCAATCTAGCAGTTTTCCGACCCACCTAACACTGCCTCGATAGCATCAGCAAACATTCTTGCACCCTTTCTATTTAAGTGTATCCCATCCCTGTAGAAGCAGTCTCTCCTGTAAACAAGTACAGACCAGGCTGAAAAAAATTCTACCCCTTGAGCCTTGCACAATCCTTCTAGGGCCGAATTGATAGACAGGGCTCTCATCATATACTCCCTCCTATCGTGTCTGGGCAGAATTGCAGACACTTTCAAATTCAACCCTAATTCACGGCTTTTTTTCAACAGTGACCTGTACTTGTTAAGTAATTCCGCCGGTCTCCTTCAACTAGGGTATCTAATACTATCCCCCATCCATTACATAAGGGTCCAATCTGGTTTGTTCTTCTCTTCTTTGCATTTATATATGTGAAGAATTCCTTATCCCCCCCCCCCTTTGCTCTCTTTGCCAGTGATTTCTCATAGTCTGCCTTTGCCAGCCTAACCTTTTCTGTGGCACTATTACAGATCAATTTGTAGTTGTTATATGCTTCTGTACTTTTAATTGCTCTGTAACTTTTCCATGCTGTCTTTCTGCTCAAGTAATCTGGCAACTTCATTATTCATTCAACTTGGAGTCCTGCTCGTGGAGTATTTTTTTTTTAATGGTATATACACATTCAAGGCTTCCGTGATTAATGTTTTAAAGGTATCCCATGGTTCAATTGTATTCGCTCTCTGTCAGATACCTACCCAGTTAATAGAGGCCATGTAACACCTTAAGCCGTCGCAATTTCCTTTCCTGAAGTTATAACCCATTCCTTTGCCTTTAACTACTGCTACATCTCTCTTCATTGTCCACCGCAGAACTCTGTGATCGCTTCCTGCTACTGGTTCCTGTACTGTCAGCCCTGTTATGTCATCTGGTTCATGGGTGATGAGGTCCAGAGTATTGTTTTCCCTAGTACTTTCCCTGACATGCTGATACAAATAGCAATCATCTAGTTGATTTAAAAATTTTGTCCCCCATGTGGAGTTTCCCTCTCATTTGCTCCAATCAATTAGAGGCAAATTAAAATCACCCATAATAAGACATTTACACTTATTTGCCCATTTCTGCATGTAGAGGCTCTTATCATAATCTTCACAATCACCTGGCCTGTGTTAAAATGTTATAAAAAATGCTATCATTTTTTATCCCTTTCACCTGTTTTTAAGAACCATTTATTCTTCAAAGTGTCCTATACTTTTTCCACGGTCTATACAACTGATCTGATGGAATGAACGTCGTTTAACTTTCGGTTTCGTAACGGCAGTCATTCGCCTCCCTTGGGGGAAGTTGTAGTGGAAACAATACACCATGTTTAGTGCCCAGAGCAATCAAATGACGTCAGTCACCCCTCACTCTGATGGCAATGGGTAGTCCAGTCCGCGTATGCTTAATTGCTCAGGAACGAAAGGAGCAGATTGCGACTTTGATAGAAGAGTGTGAGAAACACAAGGACTGTCATGCTAAAATTCCGTTCGTAAAAGCATATCGATTTGTGTTCAATGTCCGTGATTTTAAAACAAAAGAAACTGCCTTATACAAACATGGGATTTCCTTTCCTCTCACAATATTTCATTTTTAGTGGTGCCAATTCCCAAAGTTGACAGTCCCCAAATGAAGTTCTTTGCCCAGCATTTTTGACCTGTGATGTCAGAACAGGTCAGGGCAAATTAAGGTAGGGAAAACCAGAGGTATATATATGAAAAAGGGGAAACTTACACTATTCCAGTTTACTCTGTATATTCTTTTCAGATTTGTGAACTAATAATTTGGAAATTATCAACAGAAAACCTATCATGTGTAGATAATAAATGTTAAGGCTACTTTTACCTTTTCAAAGTCATCTCTATATGGCATGTAGCCTAATTCCTGTTGTTCTTGTGAGGACAATTCTAATGTTTGGGGAGGGTTTGCTGAGCTTGAGGGTAATGGACCTGTCAAAAAAAATAAACAAATAAAATGAAATAAATGTCTTTTAAAAAATGCAAATTCAGTGATTCAAATTTTGAATCCTAATAACAATTAAAAGTACAGTAACTGCAAAATATCATCTTAAAAATATACATTAAATTAACAAAATTATGTCCTTGTTTAATTCTCACAAATAATGCAAAATGAATTATTTGTAAAGTATTTTTCATTAGTTAAGATTATTACTATATTTCCCCTAACTTTTCTGTGGGTGTATATATGTATGTTTTTTTGAAATGAGTCATTGTGTAACAGTTTTTTTACCATACATTAAAATGCTTATAATAAAACTGTTTATGAATATTTTAATTAGTTCCACCCACTGCTCCAACGTCATTCACTGATTCTGTGATACACTGCATTCATTAAAAATAATTTTTTCCCCTCTCTGCATCATCATGCTGGTTAACTTTTGCAAAATCAAATTTCAGGTGCTATACAGCAGCCATCAACTGAGCTTTTGGAATGAAATTTGCTAGTGGTCAACAATACTAAAAAGGCTTAAAAAATAATACCAAACTCATATGAATTTAAAAAAAAAAAAAAAATCAAAACTCTTCTGCCTACGGCATAAAATTCTCATTATTTATAATAGTGACAATATTTTTTACAATAACTTTCAGAAAACTAACAAATTACACTGGCTTATTTTCTCACACTAACATTTAACCATTAGGCTGTGAATGTCAATACAGCCTTTTGAGTAAAATTTATTTTTTGGTCAACAGTGTGGCTGTTTTTTTTTTTTTTAAGTACTGATTATTTTGAAAATATTGCATCATTCCCTATGTATTATCCTGTTCCTAATATAACATGTTTGTGCAAGTATGTATTCATGGCCTGACTTACATGTTGTGCAGGCCAAAAAACCCAGAATAATTATGAGGGCTACTACTCTCTCCACCTGAGATTGGCACCAAAATTGAACATGATGCTTTATAAGCTTGCTGTCTTGCATCATTTACCACTACTAACACTAATTTCAAGTTTAACCTTTGAATTTGCAAGTTGTTGTTCATTTAATCACTAGAAATGGTTTGACAGCATCCTGTTTAGCTCCCCTTTTTAAGCTGATGACAGGATTTTAAAGCAGAATTCACAAATATAGTTAATCTATATTTTAGTAATTAAACTACTCTGATGGCTGACATGTAATGTTCACTATAGAGTAACAATAAATTATAATATTAAATTTCACATGAACAAATATTTTCCCTTCATTAATTACTGCTATAAGATTCCACAATGTCTTTCACTAAACAATAAATTTTATTTGAAAACAAGCAATTGCATCTGTTGTAAACAACTGTTTGGATTATCTTATGAGTTTAATTAAACAACCACCGTAAACATAGTATAGTATATTAAACTTCTTATGCATTTACAATGTTTTTCAAGTGTTTATGTAATTCAAACCTTAAAAATGATCCTCGAATTACAGGTTTCACAGATATAATCTTAGGTTTAAGAAAAGAAATCAACATCTTTTAATAAATCTGTATTTATTCTAACACAGGACGTGCTTTTTTTTCATTTAAACTCAATTTTTTTTGTAAACCCTCAAGTTTCAAGTTACAGAAATTTGTCTGTGTATACCTAACTTCTGCATAATTTTCTACTGAAAATTCCATCATCAAGATAAGGTAGACATATAAGTTAAACACAATCAAACATAAGTTAAAACAGAAATTTAGCCATACAAAGGAAAACAATTAGACTATTACAGAATGCTATAAATGGCATTAAGTAATATATTAATATAAGATTCTTTACTTTCAGTTATTGGCTGACATACAATATGGAATAAGAACAGCTATGAGTTTGATGTGCTCACAACATAAAAGATAATACTTTTTTTTAAAACCAAAAATGCAATAAGTGTTGCATTTTTGGTTTTAAAACAAAACCAAAACAGCAACAGGACCAATGCTCTCGTTAAAAAAAAAAAAAAAAAAAAAATTATTTCAAGGTATAAACAGTTACAGAGCTTCTACTCTAACCCCTTACACTCTGTACAAATCTCAAATCCGCCCTATCATGGAATATTGTTCCCACGTATTGGGCAGTGCCCCCAAAATCGCTCTCAGGTTTCTAGATACAGGAGAGACACGAAATAGGTTGCAAATATATAAAATCTCAGGGAATAACAGAAGCCTGGATCTTGAACATTCATTAAGTTTCCTACCAAGTGGTAGAGGCTAAGAGTCTGGCTAAGTTCAAAGTAGAATTGGATGGTTACCATGTGGGAATGGGATTAGTATTAATATTCTATTTTGTTTTATTATTTTATTTTATATCATAAAATAAAAAAAAATTGAAAATAATGTACTCTATTGTGAAAATAATGACTCTATTGTGAAAATAATGTAATCTATTGTTTTGCAATTTACAGAAAACCAACAGCTATCCATTAGCTTTTGAGAAAATAAAAATAAAACAGAATAAATAAATAATGGCACTATCAAAGCAGAAAAAGTTAAATAACATAAAAAAAGAAGGTAGACACATCACATAAATAATCAAATGCATGGTTGATCAAGGTAGAGATAAATCAAGGTTCCATGATATTTAGAACAAAAATAATCTTTTAATATTATGGCTCTTCTATGTTCCTGCATATCACATATTGATTTCATTTTAGATTTTGCATTTTAAATCTCCTGGAAATGCAAATTCTGTTTATTTAATTAATACAGCATCTCCACTCGACATATGCTCACCTGATCCAACTATATCCAACCATCTGATCATTAATCAATCCAGCATCTTCATGTATTCACTCAACTACAGAAATTTCAAAAACCACAGTTGGTTTTTGAAATTCCTATAGATTAAAACAAAACTGAAGACTCATGTGGTGTTCAGTGTTATTTTAGCTATACAGGGTGTCTCAAAAATATTGGTACAAATCTTTAGGGGAGGTAGGTAACATCTAAAGGAATGTGAATCGCATAGGAACCCATAACCAGAAACGTCACCGTAGTCGGTACACAGCGCTGTTCATCAGTTCGCAAGAGGGAAAATTTCTGGTTTACTCATTCAAGTAGTAGTCGCCGCACGAAGAGCATGCATCGATATACGAACTGTGAGCTGGCAGACATGCACCTAGTGTATGGATTAGCAGAGGGCAATGGACAAGCCGCTCAACAAATTTATGGAGAATGCTTCCCAGACAGACATGTACCGGACCGCCGTTTGTTTGCGCGTGTGCATCAAAATTTGTGCAATTATGGGTCATTTAGAGGTAACAGGAGTAGTGTGGGCAGACCACGTTCGAAGCGAACTCTCGCCATGGAAGAAAGCATGTTGAATGCCATCCAGAATAATCCTACTACCAGCACACGTGCCGTTGCCTCTGCCTTAGGAGTGTCTCGTTGCAGTGTACAGCGTGTCTGGCATGACGATTCCTTACACCCCTTTCATTTCCAAAGGGTTCAGTTACTACTCCCCCAAGATCATCCTGCATGTGTGGCTTTTGTGCAGTGGTTTCTCCAAGAAAGTGTTCAAGACTTGAATTTTCCAGCCTATGTTTTGTTCACGGATGAGGCTTATTTCACTCGGGAAGGCTTATTCAATCAGCACAATACTCATGTGTGGGCTCACGACAACCCACACGGTGTGTGCCCCCTTACGGCACAACATCGCTTCGCAATAAATGTGTGGGCAGGTATGGTTGGTGAATGCTTGATCAGCCTATACCTATTACCATCCTGCATGAACTCCACTAAATATCAGATCTTTCTTGAACAAATTCTACCAGGGTTACTTGACGATGTTCCAGCAAATGTGAGACGCAACATTTGGTTTCAACATGACGGGGCGCCTGCCCATTATGGAAGGTGTGTTCGAGACCATTTGAACAGGCATTTTGGGCGTTAAATGGCCGTGGTGGAACCATTGCCTGGTCCCCACGCCATTTGATTTATCGATCCTTGATTTCTTTCTGTGGGAAGCCCTCAAATCTATCGTATATGAATTGCCTGCGGAGACGGAACTGGATCTCGTGGCGAGACTCGTCTGCGCTGCCACTACTGTCAAAGAAACTCCAGGTGTGTTCGACCGTGTCCGCCAATCCATGCTGCATAGGTGTCACGCATGCATCGCATCTCATGGTGGAACCTTCGAGCATCTGTTGTAACATCATGAAATGCATCCATCTCATACGCCATTGTTAATATTATATCAAATAAATGTTTGCCACTAATTACTGTCTTGTGTCATTTCTGCTTCTTGTGCCTCTGCTACTACTTTCCTGTGATGTTTCCGGTTATGGGTTCCTATGCGATTCACATTCCTTTAGATGTTACCTACCTCCCCTAAACGTTTGTACCAATATTTTTGAGACACCATGTATAACATTTTGGTATTAATATAAAGCTAATTTTTTACAGTTATATTTCTGCATGATGGCCATATAAAAGGAAAATGAAACTATACCACCTACAAAATACGAACTTAAGTGATAAGATAATTTGTAGATTTAGAAAACTGCTACAGATTATCATATAAATACCATACAAAGCCCCATGAACTGTCCTGGCAACCCATCTGTTTGTGCAGTCAGATATGATGTTCTCTGAGCAATGCAGATGGGCTGACAGAGACCTCAGTTTTTCTTGTGACATACAGGTATTTTACTAGCAGCAATAAGGAGGTGATTATCCTATTGTACAAGGCAAATGGTTAGGCTGCATCTTGAGTACTTCATACAGGTCTGGAGGCCTGAGTTTAGGAAGGATGTAGTTCTGCTGGAATGAGTACAGAGAAGGGCGATGGGATTGGTATAGGGAACAAAAGGGTCCTTTTTAACAAGAAAGGCATCAGTTCTGCAACTTGCAGCATTTTGAGTCTGGACTTAAATACCTCAATCAGAGGTATTTTAAGTGATTTGATTGAGGTATTTAAGGCTTGAAAGGATTGAGCAAGTTCATTTCTGACAGCATTCTTCCTCTTGCTCAGACTATAAACATGAGGGGTAATAAATTCAAATTGAGGAAGGATAATTATAGTACAGATGTGTAGAACCAGCGGGTGGTTGATTATTAGAACAAACTTCCATCTGTTGTTGTGGAAGTGGATAGTTTCAATAAATTCAAGGAAGAACTAGTCAAATTATTGGAGGGAATGGGCAGGTGATGTGGTGGTTTTTTTTTTTTTTTTTTTGCTGGTGCTCTTTCCTTTTGCTGATAAGCATAAGCTCGTTTTCTTGCATCATATGCCACTACAAATAGTAATATGTTTTTTTCTCCATGCTAACCCATTCCCAGGTTAGAGAAAGCTCTCTTTTCTCAAATGTTTGCATGCATGCTGGATACCATCAATCCATATTCCATTTGGTCAGCCTTTAATGTTTATTACCATTCATTCTAATCAGATGTCTGATTAGCTTATCCCCCATTCTCCCATCCTTTCTATATACCCATATTATCTTCAAGTTTGCTTCACTTACCTTTGAATAGATATTGTACCCCAAGATAATTTCTTATTACCTCATTTGTAATATGGTCTTAAGATTTATTTTTCTTAAAACTCTCATTTCTGAATATTATAACTGTTAGATCAAACCCATTATTCCTTGACCTTACAGGTTAAAATATGCTAACAAAGTAACAATGTAAAAATATGTAAATGTTTTAACGTATGCTTATTAATACACATACAAGAAAAACATAAAAACCAAGTTTTATCACACAGATTCAAAGGAAAATATGGAAATAAGGAACATGGTGATCAACATTATACAAATCATACCTTGGCGCAAATTTGTTCAAGATCTAGCAGCCACTGCCAGAAGTTACTTGTTAGCTGGGAGTGGGGGATGGGGTGAGGGAAATAGCCACTATGCAAGTCACATGATTAGATAAAAGCACCAGTGTTATCTTAGTTGTTAGCATTAAATTCATTATAATGCCAACTCAAAGCAGTCTTTAGCAATATACTGGATTGTCCATTTATAATTAAACTCTCTGTGTAAATGAAAAGCTTTTAAATTTCTTTATGATTATTTTTTTATCCTATATGTTAATTATAAATGATATATTAATCATTACTAGTGTACCAAAGCAACATAAAAAAAAAAAAAAAACCCACAAGAGATAATAAATTACCAAGTCATTCCCTGAATTATAGAAACTAACTTACAACTATCAAGCACATGAACTAAGCTCCATAAGATGGAATTTTGTTTGCAGGGACACTATTATATATTATGTTTTTTGTGAATGAATGATCTTTGAATATTTATTCATTTCCCTGATCAATTATAAAGATAAAATTTGCTTAACAGTGTTGAAGAAGAAACTAGTTACAAAATGCTCTCCGGATAACTTTAATTTCTGAACTATCCCAATAAAAGTTGGCTATAACTGGTGGGCCATTACCCTTCATCACATTCCTTCAACCAATCAGATTTATTCCAAAAACAATACTGTTTAGCAACACACTTAATTTAGAGTCCATCATACTGAATTTTTGTCAAAAGTTGTGCTAACCCTTGAAGGATATACCCCGTGATGATTTGAAAGAAAGAATTGGCAGTTCAACCTCAGTTACTAGACTGACTTGTAACTGTGACACTTAGCATCTGTCTATATCTATCTGTGAATGGACAGAGATAGGCAGATAATATTGGAAAATATTATCCCTCCTAACTTGAGACAGAGGGATGCTGAATCAGGTAATCCTTTAACATGTGGCCTGTAAAGATTTTCTGCAAAGATTTACTGCATTCTGAAGAGAATGGTTTAGTTGAAGGAACACCAGAACTTTTGAAACAAAGTAGCTACCTGACAATCCTGATGTGAACCCTGCTGATTACTGGTTGCGAGGTTATTTAAAGGCTACATCTACAGGTATGACCCAAAAGGTGTCACATGACAAAAGAGGACAATCCAAATAGAGATAATGAATGTGTTCTCATATCAGATTTCCATACTGCTCATGATTTAATTGCTTGATGGAGCTGCTGTTCATTGAGGAAGACAACATTTTGAGCAGTATTTTGTAATGATGTGAAATAAGACTCCATAGGAAATTTTTGGAAAAAGTAGCTTACCTAAAATTTTTCTATCTCTAGATTTCTCTTTGAACTGTCTGTTAGACATTAACTGATTATGACTGCTCCAAGGCTGTTGCACACTTTGTCCTCTTCAGAAATGTTGGGTCAAAATTTTGTTTATAAAACATTGTACTGCTGTTTAAACTTGGCTGCCAAGAGCATTTCCAAAACTTCACCAGAAAGAAAGCATCTGAACTTCACACTCAGCACTGCTATGAGGAATTGTTAAAATGCAAGCATGATTTGGAATATTTTTTTATATTTCAAGCTTCCCCAGGCATTTGTCAGTTCCCCAACTGAGGACAACTGGACATAAATTCTTTCTTTTTTTTTTTTTTTTTTTCATAATAGCATCTGGCAGGGTCTCACACTGATGACAGAACTGATACTGCAAGATATCCATTTTTTTTATCTTCAATGACAGTGGAAAGCACTGGAAACGTTGTGTTTTATTTTTACTTTTTTGAAATCAAATTCATTTCATTTTGATTCATGAAACTTGTTCACCAAATAAGACTACTGGATGACAAATTAGTCCTCCAAATACAATGACATTTAAGTTAAAGTTAAATAACATTTAACTTAATACTTCCAAAAGCTCAATCAGCAACTTATTATCTATGAATTCTGTTTGGAGCCAACAGACTTTAGACTGCACCAAACAAACACACTTTGGCCTTAGAAAGTCATAGCAGAAAGTCAGCTGGCTGACAAACTAAGTCCATAATTTACTAAATTTAATCATAAAGTCGTATAGTTTCTGCTATGCATGTATTAAATATTTGAAGTTATAACATTTTATTGAAAACTGCAGACAAGTAAAGGAACCCATTAGGTTGCAGTGATCACACTTGGCGCCTCCGTAGCCAGGTGGGAAGGAACAGCAGTGCGTTGCACACGCTTCTTGATTAGACCGGGGTTCAAGCCCGTCACCACCAAATACGGAGAATGCGGAAAGGTCAGGGAATGACCATCGCATATCCCGGAGCAATATGGCCTTAGTTGCTAATGCTCCTAAAAACCAAAATAACATAAATAACAAGCAGTGATCACAGTGTATTGATGTGGGATTTGTTCAAAGATATTACTGTCAAAGGGAACAGATTTTGATTTCACAACTTTGACTACAGTGGACTTAAACAGTTTTCAATTCTTTTCAACAGGATTGACTAATGTTTTTAAAAATGTAAATACTAATTGAAAGAGTTCAGGGAAGCAACTTGATTACTACAAGCAATTAATTTTTTCATATCAACTAAAAGATATCATTCAAGGTTCAGATCAAAATGGATGTCAGATGAACTTATCAGTTTGGTGGCACAAAAGAAAAATGTATTGGATTATTATAAATTGTCACAGAATCCATCCTACAGTGAATACAAATCAGTCTGCAATAAAGTTACCCAGAGGATGTTGGGCATGTTCAAGGCTGGATTTAGCAGGGTGCAGAGCTCCAAGGTCCCAGGAGGGCGCACAGATCAATGTCATTTACTATAAGCTGATTCAGTTTTTAATACTTATATGCAAAGGGCTCCAACTACCTAAATCCAGCATTGGGCATGCCATGGCAGATTATGAGAAAACTTTAGTAAAGATAAATAGCAAAAGTTACTTTGTGTATGTTAACACTAGAAGTAAAGGGATTAACTACATTTGTTAAATTGATATGAATGGCATAATTATGACAATGACTATAAGGGTTCTGACAAAACTGAATATAAATAAATTCTTTATTGCTGATAAGTACAGGACATGTACTAGAGACAATAATACTCATCACGGCGACATGGCCAGGAGTTTTACATTATAATATTGAGATTAATTGGCAAAACATTTTTTTACCATTACATGGAAATTATTAGTTACACAAATTAAACATGTAAAAATGAAATTATAATAATGAAAATATGAGGACTGAACGTCATATGGAGGAAGTTATCCCAGTTCCACCGATGTAATCCACTCGAGGAGCATGTGACGGTATTTGTAGTCGGTAGCCATTTTTTGTAGGTCGACTCCAAGACGGAGCAGTGCCTGAATTTTGGGGAGTGCCTGGGCAGGTAAGAACCGACTACACAGTTTCAGCCGGTTGTATTTGAAGGTTAGTGTGGGCTCTGACCTCAAGGATGGCGGAGGATTGTGCCACTGACAGAAATCCCAGATGTTTGGGGCGTTTATCACTCCTGTGTACATTTTTACTGAGGTCATTAAACGCCTGCTGTCAATTAACCTCGGAAGCCTGGGTACATTTAGCTGCTCAGCCATGTCAGTTGTTCTCAATTGAGGGGGTCGGCGATGCTTATTTGTGGCCCATTTCAGGGTCCAGTATTCACACGAGAACACCGGTTTTTGAAGAGAGGGCGACGCAGATGCCCAGATCTCAGCTGCATATAAAATAGCCGGATAAACAGTGGCTTGAAGATATCTGGTAGTGGTTGCGGCATCATTAGAATGAAGTAGGTGTTGTTTCGCTCTCCAGCGTAGGGTGTTAAATCGCTTCCGGAGGTATTCCGTGTGAACATTAAATTTCAGCTTCGGATCAAAATAGATACCGAGATCCTTATGGCAGGTAACTACTGGGATGAGAGTACCTAAAACTGAAGGTTGAATTATTGTTGGTTGGTGTTTCAATGAGTATATCATTATTGCAGATTTTGAAGGGTTAAGGTTTAATTCAAACATCTTCAAGTAAGTTGAAAGGTCGGTCAAATTCTCTGTGATGGAAGACGTAATTGCCATTGGGTCTGCAGACGGTGGGATTAAGGTCAGAAACTTTATATCGTCGGCATATATTATAGCATCATCACGAAGACGCATAAAAGGAATCAGAATGGCTGAGAAAAGAAGGCCAGACAGGACACCACCTTGTGGGACTCCTGCATTGATTTTTCTTGTAAAGTGGGTCTTCTTCAAAGTGAGGTGGACACTTCTATTCTTCAATAAGGCGGTGAGGAAAGCTAGAAGGTCTCCATTAATCCTGAAGAAGAATTGTAGAAGACTGAGAAGGGCTGTGACGTCTAGACTGTCAAAAGCAGCTTCAATATCGGCGTACACTATAGCTAATTCAGATTTATTTTCGAAGGCTTGAAGAATTGATATCTGTGCGGCCATGAGGTTTGTTATGGTGGATCTATTTTCGACTGCGAAATGGAACTGTTTCAGCTTCTGTGGCATCAGCTGTTTGTTTAATGCTGGAAGAAGTGCCTTTTCTAGAAGTTTCAGGAGGGTGGAAGAAGTTGAGATTGGTCTGAAATCTTTTAGGCTTGTTGGTGCTTTAACCTTAGGTAGTGGCATTGGGCTTTTCCCTGCTCATTCCACTGAGCAGGGAAAACTCGTGTGGAAAGAACTGAGTTGTAGATTGAGAGTAATGCATCTAGGATATAGGGGCTAAGGCATTTAATCATGAAATGAGGTATCTTATCACAGCCTGCGGTACTAGATGGACGCAGGGAGTTAATTGCATATATCAGTTGCTGTCTTGTGATGGAAATTATGGAGAGGTCATCAGTAGCAGCAAATTGAGAGTTTTGGAGAGGGATTTCGGCAGAAGCGGACTTGGTTTTGAATCTTGAAATGTAGTTCATCCAGTTATCTAGATCAAGATTTGAATTAATGCAACTGTGTCTTGATGAGTATGGCGCTTTTCCTTTAGACAAGGTAGTATCGGTGTATCTCTTTATTGCTGATGCCTTGAGTCTGTTGAACATAGCTCTTGCTCTGGAGTATAGGATTCGATCTTGGGTTGTGCCAGAGATTTTCCACTGCCTGTGAAGGTACTGCTTGTTGTGGAAACTGCGCGCTAGATCTTTGGTCCACCAAGCTCTAGTTCTTCGAGAAATGTGTACAGTTTTGGCTGATGCATAGAGGGTGACTGTATTTATCCATCTTGTGATTAGGTCAACTGCGAGGATTGGGTCACATCCATCAAGCACATGCCATGGAATAGACTGCGCTGCCTCGAGGCACTTTTTTGGATCCAGAAAATTCGGAGAAAATATGATTTTCTTTTCAACAGTATTACGGAAATTGAAGCTGGGCATAGGCAGAACAAGAAGTAATGCAATTGGGTCGTGATCTGAATTGAAGGACGTTTCTGGTGGAATGTCGACTCTGCAAATTCCAGAACATAGAATCAAGTCAAGGCGATTGGCGCCTCTCGTTGGCTCCTCATTGATAATCGTGAAGTTTGATGGAGAGAGATTGTTCATTAGTCGTTGAAGGAGAGGGCTCAGGTGAGGTGGAAGGTTAAAGTCGCCGCAGAGAATGTGCGTAGCAGGAGGGTGTAACTTACTCATTATCCAGCTAGTAGCATCGTCAATTGTTGCAGTATCTGGAGCTGGGGGAATGTAGATTGCCACTAAATCAATTAAACAGGCATTAAACTTCACAGTCACGAGTATTGCTTCATAAAATAAGGAGTTGCTAGATGTGACGTGCACCAATTTCAGGTTGGAATCCTTGACGAAGATGGCAACACCGCCGCCTCTAGATTGAGATCTTGATGTGAAGAACGATGAAAAACCAGCGGCCGCAGCATAGGCTATTGACTCTTGGTCAGGTTCAAGCCATGTTTCTGATAGACAAATTACATCCATGCTATTGGACAACAAGAGTTGTTCGAGAGTTTCAAGCTTATTTCGGAGGCTCCGGACATTTTGGTAGAAAACTCTAAGGGTGAGTTGAAAGGGAATTTTCATAAGTGCTGATCGCTTTGTAGATGCTTTGGAACACCTCAACAGATTAGGCCTGATGGAAATTATACTGTTAATTGAAAGTGATTGAAAAGCAGGGTTATGTGGTATTACATCGGTATGTTTATTAGCAGTAGCTGGGGCAAGATAGTGATTGGAGCTGGATGTGTGGTGCGGTGGTTTTCGACAGTCGAGAGACACTAGTGTTGTTTCACAATTAGTTAGTCATGCAGGGGAGAGTTGTGTCATCTTTCGGTTTTGGTCATAAGATGAAGTTGCATTGGATGGTTTTGGGTCTTTCGATTCATAAAAAGGCCTGATTAGAGTGCCAACTGGCCATACAGATGTTGATGCAACTGTTCTGAATGCCCGACTTTCGCAAACTACTCTAAAGGACGAATAATTTTGCGTTTTCTTGAGTAAATTTGCAGATACTTTGGTATGCAGTTCTTTACTTATTGCAGTCTCAATTTCCTCAGCAGTTGTCAGTGGCCCCAGTCGGGAAATAAAAAGACTTCTGTGCTGGGAGGTGGAAGGCTTGCTCATCGATCTCAGAATAGAGGACGTGGAGGTACCAATCCTAATCTGACCCTTTTCCTTGATATTGGCAGGGTGACTCTTAATTTGAAAGGGTGACCTGGGGAAATGAGGGTTCTGATTAGCTGCTAATTGAGATGAAACAGAACGGGTAGCAGCGATTTTTGCCCAAGATTGTTTGTTCATGACAGGTGAGCAATGGCTGCTTTCAGACAGCAGCACAGATGGTAAAACTGAGGTCAATTTTGAAGGTGGGGTGCTAATTTGGTGGGCTGCCACTTGTGGATCACACCTCTGTTCAGCTTCTTGACCCGAATTCGTGACTGGGACTTCGCTGCATGCTACATTAGGGAAATGAGATTCCTCTGAAAGGTGATTGGCTACCTGAGTATTTAGGCAACATTCCAATTCAGCGGGATCGTGTGAGGTCAAAATATCTAACTCTGCGGATTTGGTGGTGCATTGAGTGTTGATTCTGTTAACTGGTTCATTTTGTTTGGAAAACTTATGAATTTTGAAGCATCCGGTTTTGATTTGCATATTAGTATACAGATCGTTAAGAGCAGACATCAGTTTATCTATAAACACAGGTATGAAATTTCTTTGCAACTCATCTGCTACAGACTTGCTTATTGACTCATTCTGGGTTTCAGGCCTTGGATTTTCCTGTATGGACAGTGCAGACGTTGACACTATTCCTGGCAAAGAGATATCAGTTTGGATCGTTGCATTATTAGTGCTCCGTGCCTGAGAAACAGTTAATTTGTCTTTGGTACACGACGGTTGCAACAAGCTTTGCGACGAAAAACTTATCTCACCCCTGATACACCCTGGTGTTTTGCAACTGATTAACTTGGGTGTTTCGTTATGACAGTTATTGAGAGTATCCGTAGGGAGGATCGACTTAGCGGTATTCCGATTCTTTGAAATTACATCAGATGGCACATCTCGCGACAAAAGTTGTATACTGGCCATGTTATTCATATCAGAATTTTCGTTCATGTTGCTATGTTCAGATTGCCTGCTATTGACTGCGTCTATCCCTTTTGAGTTAAGTTTCATTTCGTGCAGGTTGCAAATTGAAGCGTGTTTGTTCCTTGACGTACGCATCAAATTATAAATTGTGGTAACTTGTTCGCTGAGTTTTTCGTTCCGTTGTTTTTCTTTTTCAGAGCTCATTATGAGTTCTTGCTGAGTTGTTAATATCGTCCGGATTTGCTGTTTTAAAAGGTCCTGGTTGGTAATGACCGTATCTAGTCTGTTTTGTAACCTAACTATATGGGATTCCAAGTCGTAATGCTTTGTGTTGCTTCGACTTATTGACGAGCTTTGCTCTGAACAAATTTTTTTAATTGACTGTTGAGTGTCTGTACAGTTGTTGTCTTGTAGAGTGAGTTTGGGTCCAAGGGTTTCTATCTCTGAATCCTCAAAAGAGACTTCGTTATCTGATAATTCATAAATAATCTTAGAGAGCGCTTCTTTTCGTTTCTTTTCAGATATTTTCTCGGTTCGGTTTGTCTCTGTTGCAGAACAGCCTGCACAAATCCATTCTTTTTTTTTTTTTTCTTGCTTCATTTTCTTAAATGTACTATGCGCCACTGAGGCACATTTGAGACAATATTCCATTTTGCAGCTTATACAGAAAAGCGTATTTTTTACCTGATTCTTGCAGATCAGGCATGTCTCTGTTCTCTTCATCTTCAGTTATTGAAAAAGGTTGCTTATTCCCCGAGAAAAACTTAAAACACTGAGTTCAGTTTTCGTTGCTCTTCTAAGCCGATTTCTGCGTGACAATTACACAAGGGCTGATCTTCGAGTTTCTATAGCTTTAACGGTGTTATTTGTGGCCGTCAAATTTAAAAGCCAACTGCTTTTGTCGTATAGTCGGAAATTGGAAGTATTTATCGTATTGATAAAATCAGCCAAGAAATCAAATAAAATAAAACATTACCTGAGGAAGATGCAAGCCATTATTACCGGACAGATCATCAATTCAAAAATTTATGTACGTATCGTATACACAGCAATATCCACTAGGCCTAACTGTGAACAATGCGCGTGTGGCTACAGCAAAGCGTTAGCAGAATGCTAAGCCTAAAGGGATTAGGTAAATGACGAGAGAGTGCAGACAAGATAACCCTCGTAATAACAAAAATTTTTACCCACGTAGTCCTCTTGCGAAGTTCTTTTAGCTGGTACACTTTTTCAGTGGAAGAAAACACTTTAAACACATTAAAATAACTCAACATTCAGGAGCTCCAGAACACGTGGCTACACTGAATGACGGCCATAACAATACTTGATATATTATATTTTGCATTTACATTCGCACATGAAGAAATTTTTAGAGAAGGGAATATCATGTCTGTCCAATAATGATTGAGAATTAAATGATTTTATAATAACTGAAAGGAATCTGTACTCTGAGAGTAAACAAGGCACATTGGACTGATGTAATCTATCCAGTCATATTAAAAGAAGCAAAAATAGAGGTAATCAAACATTTAGCTATAATAATGAGAGCATCCTCGGATTAAGGGGAAGTCCCTAAACATTGAAGTTGTGCACATTTCTTTTATTCACAAGAACGAAGTAGTTAACTACAGCTCTGTAAATTTCCCTTGTGCAAGGGAAAAATAATGGAGTCAACAGTTAAAAAAAACCTGTAAGCCCATAGAGCCATTTGAAAAGAGCTATAAAGCAATTCAGAGCATGTGTAAAGGGAGTGATCTCCCTTTATACATGCTCTGAATTTTTTTGTTAAAGGGAGTGATCTCCCTTTAACAAATACATGCTAAAGGGAGATCACTCCTGACCAATCTAATTAGCTACTATGAGGCAAAGGACCTAGATACAAAGAATGCTTTGACAGCATATAGTTACATTAACCTTTGATACTGTACCACATAAATGGCTGTTGTATAAATTGGATAAATTCAGTGGAAAGTTACTACAGATAAATTACTATACATATTATGTATGAATTTCAGGTTTGATGTCTAAGTTTGTTGATGAAGGTGGGCAGGTGAGGCATGACAGTAATCGGGGTATGTTACTTCAAGAAGATCTATATAAAATATAGATGGTTAGCTGGTTAGATATAGAATGGATAATTAACTATGTGAAGGGGCAATACATAAGGTTGTTTATTTTTTTATTTAATAAATTTATTTTTCGTATATTTTAATTTAGTTTTAGTTAATTTGCAAATTTTGTTAGTTTATTTATTCATTTATTTTTCTTTGGCCAGCAAATAAAAAAAGCCTGTAGCTTCCTTGCATTATATAGCTAATACTAACTAGCTGAAGAATGGAAACTAAAGTTTAATATTGATGAATAAAAATGCTGCATTTAGGTAGCAACAAAAGGATACAAAGAATTCTATAAAAAGTTCTGTAAAAAATTCTATAGAAAATAGAAAGAAGACAAGGAATTCTCACACATAAATAAAACAAATTAGGTAATGTACACAATACATTACTTTTCAGGCACATTATTTTTTTTTTTCTTAAATTAACTAATAATATATAAAACTAATTCTTTTCACTTTACTGCACATACCTCAAAATAATTCCTTCAAATTTTGTAATACTTTTCTTCTGAATGTGAATAAAAATTTAAACGTATATTTCACCAATCTTTTGTGATTTAATAAAATAAAGGATTAATTTAATAGTTTAAACCTAAGTACCAAGTATTTAGGTACTTAGGTTTAAACTATTAAACAACTAATTAAAAAAGGAATAGCCTCAATTCTTTGCAGTATTCATCCTTTAATTTTTTTTTTTTTTTTTTTTTTTTTATGAAAACCAACAAACACGAGAGCTATTAGAACCTATAGTACTTATTACCATGCTTGGGTTGGAGGTTGAGAAGACTAAAGAAGATATTTGTTGACATTAGACTTGAACTTCTGTACACTGTAATGTTCAGGAAAGACGTATGAAGGAAGGTTGTTCCAGAAAACGGCAGTTGAATGAATAAATGAGGAAGATGAAAAGTTGGTTCTGTGAGTTTGAAGTTGGACAGTAAATGGATGTTGGCTGGTGTGGCACGTGTTCGGACTGTTTTGAAAGAAAGAGTGGATATTACAGAAGTCAATTCAGAAGAACAGTGCCCATGGAAGTATCTGTAGAAAAGGCATGCAGCAGAAACAGTACGTCTATGAGACAGAGAGACTATAAGAGACTCTGTTAGAGACAAGTCATTAATTAATCTAACTGCACTCTTCTGAATGGAATCTAGAAGCCTGAGAGCGGTTTTGGGGGCACAGCCCCAGATGTGGGAACAATATTCCTTGGTAGGGCGGATTTGCAATTTGTACAGAGTGAACAGCTGTTTAGATGAAAAGTAATGCCGAGAGCGAAAGAAAAAACCAAGTTTTTTAGATGCAGAGGAAACAATATTTGTAATGTGCTTGTGCCAAGAGAGATTAGAAGTCAGGGTAATCCCCAAAAGCGATATATCAACTTGCCTAGAAATCAGAGTGTCACCAAAGATAAGCATAGGAGCAGAAGAATCCTTTTTGGAGATATAAGACTGAGTTTTAGAAGGCTTGAAATCAATAAGTTGTCTTTGTACCCACTGGAGAATTACATGGAGATTGGCATTTAAGGAATTGGTAGCAGATATTTGACAAGTTGAAGCTGATTGAGCAGGGCAAGGTTTCTCAAACTGGAAAGTGGAATGCAATGTGCCATCATCAGCAAAACTATGAATGGGATTTCCGGTCAATGGAAGAAGGTCATTAATATACAAGAAGAAAAGAATGAGTAAAAGAACTGAACCTTGGGGGATACCAGCATTAGTAGAGAAGTTAGAAGGCAGAGAGCCATCTACCATCACCCTCAGCCCTCAGTGAGCAGCAGAGAGAGAACTGGATAACCAATTACAAAAAACAGTTGTAAAACCATAAGATGGAAGCGTTTTTAGAAGACCTTTATGCCAAACATGATCGAAAGCCTTTCAGATGTCAAGAGCAACTGCATGTGTTTCACCGAACTTTTCCATTGAATTTGTCCATAAATGGGTAACATAAGCCAGAATATCACCAGTGGATCAACACTAACGGAATCCATACTGGCGATCGTTGATCAGACAGAAGGTTTCTACGTAGTTTAAGAGTTGGCCGTTAATTGATTTCTCCATTACTTTAGAAAGAGTAGAAGTAATTGCAATGGACGATAATTGGATGGGAGGGATTTGTCACCCTTTTTAAAAACTGGCTGGATATGAGCAAATTTCCAAGCAGAAAAAAAAACACCTTTGGAATAAGAATGTGAAAAAAGGTGGCAAAGAACAGGAGTAAGCTCAGGAGCACAGGTTTTGAGAACAAGTGGAGAAATACCATCAGGACCTCAATCTTTTAGCATCAAGAATCGTCAAAATCTGTCTGACATCCTTTTGACGGAAGACCACAGTAGGCATTGAATGGAGCATGTTGGGAATGGTGGGAGGTGTTTTTCCAAGATCATTAAAACATGAGTTGGAAGAAAAATGGGATGCTAGTAGATCAGCTTATCCTTGGCTGAAGTGACAATAAAACCATCTGGTTGATAGAGGTGGGAGCAGAGATGGACAAAAGTTGTGGCCAATAGCTTTGGCAAGAGACCAGAATGCTCGGCTACCATTAGGGCAAGAAGCAAGTTTCCTACTCTTAGCCTGTTCAAAATCTAGTTTGGACTGATTAATAACTGATTTACAATTGTTGTGAGCTTTGGTGTAGGCAGAATATGAAACTGAAGAATTGGAAACAAGCCAATTACGATAAGCAACATTCTTCTCTTGAACAGTCTTAGCACATTTTTTAATGTTGTGTTGATGAAATCATATATCAAACAATATGAAAAAGGTGGCATGATTAATAGAAAAAAAAAAAAAAACTCACATTAAAACTTTCTTCAAAATATAAACTAGAGGTCTATGAATATTTGGCCATTAAGATGTTCCAGTATAATAAATTCTTATTACTCAACAATTGTGTTCTGTGGGAAATTTATATTGTATAGTGCCTTCAACCAGGTTTTTCTCATTTAAACTATGTTCAATCAGGATCACATAACCATTTGAACTGATGTATGCCTCCATTATATAAAATCACCTTAATTTTTCTTTTAATCCACACGGTAGCAGATGAAGGTTATTCCAAAAACTAATAGTTTCAGTTACCAACTGTTTTAATGGCTATCATTTACTTACACAGAAAATTACAAATAATATGCACGTTCTTTTGGAAATTTTTTTTTTTTTTTGTGTTATTTTAATTGTGTTACCTTTTCATATATTTTTTAAATAATTTCATCAATCATTAACAAAAAATATGAATAATATTCACCCTCCAATACAGCATTAGAGGGTAAGGTACTGTAAAGAATTGAGGTTATTCTTAATTAGTTAAAATAAATAAATAACAACAGCAATAATATCCTTCAAATTACAGTTAACAGTTAACAAATTACAGTATGCAGTTAACATTTTTTGCAACCTACTTTACTAATTTCCTCCTTAATTTTAATAAAAACTGAAATGTGTTTCACATTTCTACCGTGATTAATATTATAAACAAACAGTATAATTAACTACATATACATTTAGTAAATTGATAACAAAAAATGCAAGCTCTTTGAAAAGCAACAGCTTTCACATGCACAGGTTTTAAAATAAGATTTATTTTCTGCATATCCACAATATTGTCTGTTCTTCATCCAATAAGCACATAAGTTCTTGGATAAACAATTATCTAGTTCTTCAGCTACAATAGGCATTACACATATAAATTATATGTGATATTCATGAAATAAAAATTGCTGGATTTCCATTTGTTCCATTTAAATGAAATTTGTGGTGACCTAACAAATCATTCTAAAAGAACCAAATATAAAATTTCATTAAAATCTGTCCAGCGAGAATTGAGTTGTTACGTGTGGAAAGAATAAAAGAACAAGAATTAAAAGGCAGATGGATGGAAACAGTGAAGAAAATAGGTGGTTTACGCATATGCAAATGTACCTAAAAAAGAAGAAAGTAAATCAGATAGGCCATTTACAAGATCAAAGTGGTGGAATCAGATAATCCAGCCAAAGTGGCAGACAAGCTCAACAAGTACTCTGCAACAATCTTTACAAATGACAGCATTCGAACCAAGGGAATCAACAATGAGATTGACTGCTGCAGTGATATAACAATCTTGGAGAACTGCACAACAAAAACACTATTGGGCTGAAAGAGGGAAAGGTTTCAGGAAAGATTCATTAATACTGAAAAGGGGCAGCACATTTTAGTCAAACTATTTGGAATCTTACTGAGATCATTTTCAGATTCTGGGATAATTCCCTTGAACTAGAGAAGCACTAATATCTCCTCATTCCAAAAGCAAGGTGCTAAAGAAGTGTAATTGTGTCCCTGAAAACAGACTCTATGGACAAGCCCACAGAGTCTGTTTTCAGGGACACAATTACAGAACCATCTTGATATGAATGGAATCATAGCATGGATTTTTGAAGGGGAAGTTCTTCCTGACCAATCTGCTTAATTACTATGATCCCAACATAAAGCAGCTAAATGCAAGAAACAATTCTGGCATTATATATCTGGATTTTAATATAGCTTTGGATATGGTTCCATACAACAGATTATTGTATTTTGTGGAATGAGTTGGGATTACATGGAATAGGCAAGTCAGGCTTGCTGAAGGACAAGGGAAGGGAGTCATAAATAGGGACATTTCAAAGTGGATCAGTGTAAAAAGTTAGGTCCTCATGGATTGTGCTTGACCCCCCATTTATAATCTAATATCCATGAGAGCAATCAAGAAATGCTGTCTAAGTCTGTTACTGATTTTAAGGTTGGTTAATGACCAGAACCATGTAATGCTGCTGCTTCAAATTGACCTGGATCTGTTACACATATGGTCTGAAAAATGGCAGCTGAGGTTTCGTGCTACTAAATATAATCTTGCAACTAAGGGCAACAATCCAGGAGTAACCAGAAGTGGGGGAAGGGAAATTCAAAGCTGGTTCACAAAAGGAAAGAATTAGGGATTGCAATACAGACGAAGAAGGAATGTGGTGTCCTATCAATGATTTAAGATAGGTATACTGATAGGTATATCATATGATTTATTTGTGATAATCTATCAATGGTATCCTATCAAACCTTTGAAAGGAAAATTGTTATTATTCTCCTTGGAGCAATGTGCAATTTAGCAAGTTACTACTATAGATAAAGGAATGGCATTAAGTAGTAGGAAGAGAGAGATTTGCGACTTCAACAAAATTTAGATCACACTACTCAGATGGCTGAAAAAAAATGGCAAATGAGATATAACATTGATAAATATGCTAAACTTGAATAGCACCAAATTTATGGTAATAATCAATAATGAAAAAAAGATATGGGGATATATGTACAGTCTGACATGAAATTTTCAGAGTAGTGAAAGCAGGATAGTTGGGTAGTTCATGGAGTTCTGTCAACGATACACAGGATATATTGCCAGCAGATACAAAGAAAAGCAGGGTTTCTCAACCGGGGTTCAGCAAGATGTCGCTAGGGGTTCCATGAGAGATTGTGATATAAAAAAAATAAACAAACGTTTTTTTAACTTCACGCGGTGTGTGATGCTAGTGCTCGCAGTGATGGACAGTGACTGAGCAGCCACATTAGCAATTTTATTATATTTCTTTCAGCCCATGTGACAATGTGCAGTGAGACCATGTTCATTTGGTTGAGTGCATTCTCAGTTTTTGATGCGAGATAGGGGAGGCTGTTGATAATTGGTGAGCGCTGTTATTACACGGAGGGGAGAATTTTAGGCTGATGACATCAGCCTCTCCTTCCCGAATTATCCCCCTCAACTGCTGTTGTTGAAAATGTTGCAAAATGTGGATTGTGTATGTTAGAAGTGAATTGTATTGTGAAGTTTCATATTTTTTGTAATTTTCTTGTTTAGTTGTTTATTACGCCATTCTGTTTTATATTTTATTAGTGTTTGTGTTTTACAAACATGGCTGATGGGACAATGTGGTGATTTTGGAAGATTAGGTGTGAGATGGAAGAGGAGGATTCTAGCCTATGGACAATACTGATAAGGTTAGCGATGAAGAATTACAATCTTCTGCGTCATTTCACCGCACTAGTAAACAAGGGACACAAAAAAAGTCTGCTTCACAATGAAAACTACTTATCAATGGGTTTCACACTGGCTGGTAATCAAAGTTGTCCTATTCCATTGTACACTGTCTGTGGCAAACAACTTACAAATGTAGCAATGGCTCCAGCAAAATTGAAAAGTCCCTTAACTACAAATCACAGCCATTTGACAAGTAAAGGTGCTGGTTATTTTAAACGGCTATTAGAATCTCAAACTAGAGTAAAGCTTTTGTTAAAAAAGTCACGTTCAATGAAAAGGCTCAGGAAGCAAGTTATTTAGTAGCAGAACTTATTGCCCAGTAAAGGAAAAGTCACACAGTGGGTGAGAACCTAATAATGCCAGCATATAAAATTATAGCGAGTAAAATGCCAGGACAAGATTCAGTACAAGAAACTGAAAAGGTTCAACTCTCAAACAGTACAATAAGTTGATGCATTGATGACATGTCCTGAAGAGGTTTTGTGTAATAAACTGAAAAACAACAACTTCTCTATCCAGGTTGATGAGTCAACAGATTTCACGAATAAATGTCATGCTGTAGCATTTGTAAGATTTGTAAATGATGGTGAAATTCAAGAAAACTTTTTCTGCTGCAAAGAGCTGTCCGAAACAAAAAGGCCAAGATATATTTAGTGTTTTGTCTTCATATCTGGAAACAAACAGTCTGTCTTGGAGGAACTGTGTTGGCATCTGTAATAATGGTGGCCCATCAATGGTTGGCTCCACGAGAGGTTTTGCCTCTCTTGTAAAAAAATAAAATCCTGACATTGTCACAACACACTGCTTTCTTCACACAGAGGTGCTGGTGTTAAAAACTTTATGGAGATGAAATGAAAAAAGTTCTGGATGATGTTACAAAAATGGTTAACTTTATTAAACCAAGACCAGTTCACGCGAGAATGTTTAAAAAACTGTGTGAAAACCTGGACAAAGAGCACAAAAATCTCCTGCTACATACAGAAATCCAGTGGCTTAGCAGAGGATGAGTTCTCAACACGGTGTTTGAGCTGTAAGGTGAATTTCAGGAGTACTTTCAAGAAAATAGTATGCCAGATTTTGCTAAGTGCTTTGAAGATGAAGAATGGCTGCAGAAACTAGCCTACTTAGCAGACATTTTTCATCACATGAACCAGTTGAACAAGTCTCTGCAAGGCCCTGGAGAAAATGTTTTGACTTAAAGTGACAAGATTCTTGAATTTTAGGCCTACTGGGATAAGATAAAAAAATCAAGTAGGAAATTTTTAAAAAAAGTAAACTGAATCTTTGGAAAAATCATGTTGCAAATGGAAATCTTGAAAAGTTTCTGCCACTGTTTGGGCTTGAGAGTGAGGAAGGATATCAGCAAGTCTCAAGTCTTATTGAAAACCACCTGGAAGGACTGCAGAACAAAACTGAACAGTATTTTCCCTCACTTTCAACAAGTGTATGACTGGTGAGGGGCCCTTTCTCTGAATCTTCTGCTCAGCCTGAGAATTTGACTTTTAGGGGGAACCACACAAAAAGAGTATGCCAATAAGTTCGCAAAAAATAAACAGATTCACAGAAAAATATCATTCTCTACTCAAAAGAGCACTGTCAATTATTATTGGATTATTATATCTATAACTATATAGTATCAGTGTAAATACACCATAGTTAACCCATATATTTGAACTACATATGTAGTGTAGAGGGCATCGTTTTAATTGCATCTCATAATGTGGTTGCCTTCACAACGAGATAGCTGCTATTGCATTACTTCAAATAAATAACGCTTCTCTAGTAGAGAAGACTACTGTTATTTATTTTCAGCGGTACCACCACCCAGATGATCGTTTCGAAGCTGTGCGGCTTCATCATCAGTGGGCAGGCAGGTACCCAGGTAATACAACAAGCCAATCACAGTTGCGAAGTTATATCCACATTATGAGAGATGCCAAAAGGTGGTAATGTATTTGGAAAATTATATGCACAGGGCATAATCCTTATGGGTTTTGATAATTAACTATATAGTAGCGGTGTAAATACACCATAGTTAACCCATATATTTGAACTACGTATGTAGCGTAGAGGGCATTGTTTTAATTGTATCTCATAATGTGTTTGCCTTCACAACGAGATAGCTGCTATTGCATTACTTCAAATAAATAACTATGGTGTATTTACACCAATACTATATAGTTAATTATCAAAACCCATAAGGATTATGCCCTGTGCATTTAATTTTCCAAATACATTACCACCACACCCTTTTGGCATCTCTCATAATGTGGATATAACTTCACAACTGTGATGGCTTGTTGTATTACCTGGGTACCTGCCCGCCCACTGATGATACGCCAATAGCCTTGAAACGGTTGCCGGGGGGAGCCTGATAGTCACGGAGTTTCTGAGAATGGGTAACAACAGTCTTCTCTACTGGGGAAGCGTTACCTATTGGAGGAATTTATGAGTTTTTGAGTGGTGTGAGTTGAAGAGTTACTGTCCCTTTCATTCTTCGACGAAGTTTCTTTTCCTCTTCCACTCCTACTATTACTTTCCCTCTACCTTTTTGCTTTTCTAAATCTAATAGGGACAATGGTTTAAATTTTATAATTCATTTGTTTGGTCTAGTAGATCTGGTCCAATGGGTTTTTTCCACATTAAATTCACACACAGCTTCGAAACGATCGTCTGGGTGGTGGTACCGCTGAAAATAAATAACAGTAGTCTTCTCTACTAGAGAAGCGTTATTTATTTGAAGTAATGCAATAGCAGCTATCTCGTTGTGAAGGCAACCATATTATGAGATACAATTAAAATGATGCCCTCTATGCTACATACGTAGTTCAAATATATGGGTTAACTATGGTGTATTTACACCGATACTATATAGTTGATTATCAAAACCCTTAAGGATTATGCCCTGTGCATTTAATTTTCCAAATATATCTACAACTCACTGATCACGCTAACATACTGTGAGCTGTAGATATAATAATATTTATTCAGTGGTTCCCTGAGGCCTAAAAATTATTTCAAGGGTAAAATTCATTGCTTTACATCAGATTTTCTCAACCTTTTTCCTTCAGGTTGAGAAAGGCTGATGTAAAGCAATGGTTACGCCATATTCTGAATATTGTATATAGGTTTGGAAACCTCATTTTAAGAAGGAGCATGAGTCACAAAAGGGTATTCTTTTCTCAAGACTTGAGTTGTAATACTGTGGAAACTAAGCATCTGTGTGGACACCTAATTGAAGTGTTTTGGAAGGGTTGAATAAATTAAATGCTGATGGCATCTTTCCTTTTCTCAGGTAACACATGCAAGAGGGTTTAAACTAAAATAAGATGGTTGCAGGTGGATGTATGGAAATTTTTGCCTTCAGCCAGAGCAGCTGACTGTTGGAATAAACTTCTGCCTGATGTTATGGGGTAAAAATTTGGAATAAATTTAATGGAGGACAGGAGAAATTATCATTAGAAAGGATGGGTAAATCCTCTGCCCTATGATGCTTTTTGCAAAATAACATAAAGAAGCAAGCTGCACAAGTTTGCTTGCTTCTTTATGTTATTTTGCCAATACTGAAATCACCTACACTGGACACCTTCCCACTCTATATTTTTCACGACCTCTTCTACCTCAACAACTAAAACAGTATTCAATATTTCCTTTGTTTTAACTATTTTCTCCTCTTCAGTGATTTCTTCAACTGTTTCATTTGGTAATTCATCAATGTGTTTACTCCACAATTCTAAAATAATCTTCTCATATGCTTTAACTTCGCCTTTATTTTTTGATTACTCTAATGAGTTTTCCAATTAAACATGAAGACATTTACCAACTTTCTGACATTTTTCCCCATTTCTTTGCCAAAACGTCCAAAGAATTTTTTTTCCCTTTATACATGTCATTTACACATATGAGATTATTTTTCCCTTAATTTATATTGTTATATGCAATAGTTTGGATAAGTTATGTGGCTGTTTTTTTTTCTTTTTTTATAATTCCTTTCCTTAAAAATGTTCACACTTATGCCTTAAATCATTTCTTTGTCTGCTTTGTTAGCTGATAGTATTATTCACATTCTGCAATAGTACTATCAGCCTGCTAACACTATTCACATTCTGAAATAGGTACCTAATAACATTCCTGGCTATTATACACATCATTCAAACGATTAGTTGCTATTGTTTTAATACTGCAGCAATGTCCTTGTTACTGACCATAATGCAGTTAGTAGAATGTAATTCAATGTAATATTCAACTAGTATTTTGGAGAAAATCCTGAAATCATAAGGTCCTCTATATTTCATCCAGTTAAATCAAAGCATCCAAGAAAGATACGGAAAGCAGAATAGTTGCAATTCTCTGTACAGGTAACCTTTGTATAACACGGTAGTTTGGTTCCTACAAAATCTTGTGTATGTGAAACCGTGTTGTACGGGACTAAGAACCAGTACAAAAGGGGGGGGGGGGGTTATGTTCCAAAAGCCAACAAAAATGCACCTTTTTTTTTTTTTTTATAACTATCGGAAACTTAATTTTTATAATGGTGTAACTTAATTAGTAATAACTGAATAAACATCTTATCTTACAAACTGTGATACTTATATGTCAGATAATCTACATTCATTTAATTAAAGAACACGACATGTAAAAGTTGCAACATACACGATATGCACAAGTGACATATGGAGTAATGAGTTTCTGAGCATTTATTTATGTTTTTTATATGATTGAATAATTCATGGAAGGGGAAACACATTTCACCATAACATGAAAACCCACAGAATTCCAGCTATCAGTACTATAGCAAATGCAAGAAAATTGAGTTTACTACCCGTTTATAATTGGTTATACTAACAGAAAAGACCAATAAACCAGAAACTGCAAATTGTTTTTATTGTTTTATGGTAGTGACCTCCAGAAATGTGCTTCAGAAAAATACCATGAAGGCGATAACAACTAGCAAGTCAACAGCAGGGATTCACAAAAGCAATGGAAATGTTGAAAATTACATCTAACATAATAGCAAGGTTTCCCAGAACAAAAATACCATGTTATGCGAGATTTCCCACAATTCTCAAACCATGTTAGAGCGAAACTTTGTTATATAAGTACCATGCTGTAGAAGTACCGTGTTATACAGGTTTGATTTGATTTGATTTGGAATTTTATGGAGCAAAAACAGCAAGGTTATAGTGCACCAGTTATACGGGCATTGCCTGTATTTCATTATTATAAAGCATTACAACGTTGGGCATCTCTATCAATAATGTCATTGGCTGCAAAAGAAAATGGTCCATTTTGCGAACACTGAACAACTGTGGCAGTTATATCTGACTGCCATTTCATTCAAAATACCCATTACTTTTGTCCTGCGTGAACCATACTTTTCAGTGAATTCCAATTTAGGAAAAAAATTTTTGAATAAGAGCATAATCTGCTACAGTCATAGGAAAATAATATTCTACCAAAATCAATAAAATGACATTCTGCCTATTTAGCATCAAAATCAGCATGTCCACTTTTGAAAAAAATGAATATTTTTATTTTATTTCTGAAACTTGATGTTACAAATGTATTTTCCATGCTTTATGGTGAGTGATATCGCTTTTCCCACTATGTGATACATTAATTTCACATCTGCACAAAACTGCAAAAATGAGAATGTACTCCTTTTCTACTTCAAATATAAGAGAAATGTTGGTATATAAAAAATCTTGATATATGAAAATAATACTTGCTTTCACACCTGAACATTTTATTGTTTGTATCTGAAGTGACTGTTAAGAACTTTTTTTCACATTAAACATTCATTGTTTTAAACTAGACCAACACTTCTTGCACAACCTCACAAAATAGCAATAATGAGCACTATACACAATGAACAAACATGGAAGCATTATGTGGTAAACACTTAAAAATAAAAAAAAACACTTTCTATACATGTTAAAATGATTAATTCTTTTTATTCCTGGATAAATTATTGTATAAAACATTGTATAAAACAATTACTGTATTGTATAAATTATTGGATAAAACACACCCAATTATCAAAAAAATTCCAAATTGGAAGAGTGCATAGAGCTGAGAGCTGGATAAGAAATAATGGAATTGATCAAAAATTAGAATATTCAGAAATGAGGGTTTTAAGAGAAATAAATGGCACTAACAGATGAAAGTAATGGTAAGACCACATTACAAACAAGGAAATAAGGAAAAAAATCATGCAATAACAAATATATGGGCAAAAGTATGAGAAGAAAAACATAAGATGACACATGGAAAAAAGGTGGGAGAAGGCAGATTAACTAAACAGATATTTGAAGCAAAAATGAATGGTTTCGTTTTTGGTTTACTGGCACAACAGCAACCTGGGCTATAATGTGGCAACCATGAAAAATGAATGGTAACAGTCATACCAAAAAGGAAGGAAAGTGGCTCAAAAGTGTGAGCAAATATTAGATGACAGAGAGTTTGTTCTGGCTAGGAATGAAAAACTAACAGGAACTAGGACAGAATGGAGGAAAGTAGTGAATGAAAGGCTGATAAGCCACAGTGAGCTGTACATCAAAACCAAGTATAAGAGATTCAGTGATTGCTTCTATGATACACAATAAATATTATACTTATTATACAATAAAATAAATATACCTGTATCCAAAACTGTCTGGTCTTTAATATTCAATTTACTTTCTATTTTCCAGGTAGCTGTAAAATAAAATGCATAAATCTTTTTCAATAGAAACTGCTTAAAAAAACAAAAAAAAACAAAACAGTATTTACAAAAAAATTCAACATCTGCTTTTCCATTCTATTCCTTTTTTTCATAACACAATACCATTCAATAGATTCCTTTTAAAGATTAAAATAAAAATATTTTTAAATATAAAAGGTAATCCAATTATTTTTAAATATAAAAAATAATCCAATTATTTTTAAATTTCAAAAGCAGATAATTTAAATCATAAAAAATAGTAAAATTTAAGTAAAAAAAAAGTTAAATTACTGCCATGAATAAAGGGATGGTTTAGAAGAAAACAGAGTGGTTATCAATGAGCATTACTCTTCTTGAAATGTTATTAGATCCCTGGATTCAGTGCTAGACCCAGTGTTGTTTACAATATTTATTAATGATATTTATGAAGGCATAACAGGTTTAATATCTAAGTTTTTAGATGATATATGAAAGTCGGCAGGGTGATTAATGACAGTAATCAGGATATGCTACTGCAACAAGATCTAGAAAAATTGGCCAGATAGGCTAAAGAGGTGGTAATTGAAGTTTAACATTGACAAATACAAGCTACTACACATGGAAAGCAATTCCAAAATAAAGGGGGTCCCCAGTATCCGAATATTCATTATCCGAGTTCCCACAGTTACGAGGATTTGAAAATTAAAGCTTTTTCCCTTCAGAAAACTGACCGAGTACTTGAATATTTTTTGTGAGAACGATCTTCTTCATGATCGTGCAACAAATGTTAAGCGCAAAGTTAGAGACAACTAAATGCTACAACACAATTTTATCTGAAAAAAATACAACAAAAAAAAAAAAAAAAAACCACGAACAACTCTGGATTCATTGTTTATTTGTACAACTGAAAAATAGTGTAACTTCAATAAACTTTACTTAACATTACATTGTGCAACATATTATAATAAAAAACATGTCTAATAAAATAATTTTCTCATTTTTCAGTTCCTTCATCCATTTTTTACTATCTAAAAGTACATAATAAACATTACTATATAATATCGGTGTAGATACACCATACCTACTCATCCTTCACAATGAGTTGCCCATGTATTGCACTACCTCGAATAAGTAACGTTTCACTTGCAATACCAGAGTACCTGCCCACCCACCAATGAAAAGCCAACTAGCTTTGAAACAGGCGAAGTTTTTACGGCTCCAGCAAATAGAGAAGATTTTGCTTTTTTATTGAATTAAATTGGCATATTAATTTATTTTTTAGAGTTTCTTTATATTCCTAGTAACAATACTTTAGTTTAAACTGAATTTAGATAGAGATTTTGTAGGTTATTACTTAGTATCGGTAAGGGTATCAAATCCACGTGTGGACGGATTTTGCAGCTCTCGCAAACGAAAGTTTTTAATAATACTTAGCCGCTTTGACTTAATTGTTAGATTAAATTATTTTCTTTAAGTAGTTTATAGACCTAGTCAAGCTCCGTGGTTTATTTTGAATTTAGATAGCGCGATTTGGAAAGAAAATAATACCTCGTGTCCGTAGATTAACCATTCGTAACTTGCCACCACTGTTTAATAGTAGTATCAGTTAATCAGTAAAATTTATTAATCTTATTAAATTTCATTGTCAATTGAATTGTACTTTTTTAACTAAATAAATATAGCGACCTAGTTATTACAAACGTAACATCATAAATTAATACATATAAGTTGACAGGGGATGAGAAAGTCCTATAACGTAACTCAGAGATAATATTTGATACCGAAATACATATATATATGGTGTTATAACTGCATTGGGTTATAGGTTTAGGGTTATATTTTGTATTGGAATTTTATTGAACTTGAATAGAAATCATGACTCAGACCAGAGCAGCAAAGCAAAAGACTGAAACTAGTGGAAGTGCTGTGGCTCAGGGGAGAACTGAGGGGGGCGGTTGTCCCCTGAATCACAGACTATTGAAATGCACTGCTTGTTTGATGTTTGTGGAGCAATCAGGAACGGGACATGATATTGCCAAGGGGAATGTCTTTCTGTGTGCGCGATGTAAGGAGTGCGAGGAAATCAGGCGCCAACTCGGCATTGTTATAGGCTTATATGAGAGCTTGAAGGACAGGGTGGATGCCCTCGAAGGATTTAAATTGAGGGGCTTATCAAGCTCTCAGCTGCCCACATCAATGTCAGAGCTTGCACTTGAACATCACACAACACAGTGGCAACCCCCAAGGCAGAATGCGCTGGTCCCAAAGGAACTAGTTGCTGTAGGTGACTCTATTGCCAGGGAAATGGGAAACATACTGTGCAAAAAGGATAGATGGAACAGGACCAAGGTATGTCTGCCAGGGGCAAAGGTTGATGACGTTGTAGGGCAGATATCATCCTTTAAGGGCACAAAGGGTGATATTGTTGTACGCGTTGGCACTAATGATATTAGGAGTAGGAGACTGGCAGAATTACTTAACAAGTACAAGACAATGCTGAAAAAAAGCCTTGAGTTAGGGTTGAATTTGAAAGTGTCTGCAATTCTGCCCAGACACAATGGGAGGGAGTGTATGATGAGAGCCTTGTCGATCAATTCGGCCCTGGAGAGATTGTGCAAGGTTCAAGTGGTAGAATTTTTCTCAGCCTGGTCTGTGCTTGTTAGCAGGAGATACTGCTTCTACAGGAATGGGATGCACTTAAATAGAAAGGGTGCAAGAATATTTGCTGATGCTATCAAGTCAGAGTTAGGTGGGTCGGAGAACTGCTAGCTTGGGGGGGGGATACACGGACTGATAGATTAACAGTAGCCGCTGGTAAAGGTAAAAGTAATTCTTGCACTACTACTATTGAAATTCAATTGAGCAGCAGCCTGGAAAGCAAGGCAATGGGAATTTCCAGGACTGCTGGGAGTCATAGTGGAACAAGTAAATACATAGGCTGTGTTAGGGTAACTAAGAGCAGAAACAGGTACATGTATATTTGCATGTACACCAATGCTAGGAGCATAGTTAACAAATCTGATGAGCTTGAAATGCTAGTCAAGACATCAAAGGGAGATATTGTTGGGATATCAGAGACATGGTGTCACACAGACATAAGCAGTTCAGAACTGGAATTTGGGGAGTACAATGTGTAGAGAAAGGATAGACAGGACAGAAAAGGAGGAGTGGTTATGCTGTTGGTTAAGAAACACATAATATCTAAGGAAGTGCATCCAACTGATGTTGGTGAACAATGCAATGTTCAGTCTATTTGGTGTGACATAAGCACTGGGAAAGGAAAAATGAGAGTAGGTGTGTGTTATAGGCCTAATGAATCTGATGAGTATAATGAGCAATTTTGCAGAGAAATACAGTGGGCCAGTAAATTAGAGTGTCTTATAATGGGGGATTTTAATTTCCCAGATACTGAATGGAATTTGTGGGTTGGTCACTCACACACACTAGCAAGGCTTTTGTGGATTTATTGGATGATTGTTTTCTACATCAGCATGTTCAGGAGGTAACTAGAAGGAGTAATACTCTTGATCTGATTATCAGTAATGATTCTTCATGCATCAAGAATCTGCAGATAAAGGACCACTAGGTGGCAGTGATCACAGTGTGCTGAAGTGGGATTTACTCAAAGGGGTAACTACCATCAAGGGTAAAGGGAAGGATTTTTGCTTTCATAAAGGTGACTACGGTGGTCTGAGACAGTATTTAAATTTTATACGCTGGAACCAACTGATGATGTTACCAACAGGAAATTCAAAATGGGAAGCATTCAAAGAATTAATCTTGGAAGCTACTAGGCTTGTCATACCAACAAAGAAATATTGTTCAAGATTTAGGCCTAAATGGATGTCAGATGAACTAATTAGACATGTGACAGAGAAGAAAAATGCATGGGATACATATAAATTAACATGTGACACAGAAGCTTATGATAGATATAAGCTGGTCTGTAACCAAGTTACAAAGGAGGTTAGGCAGGCAAAGGCAGTTTATTAGAAATCTTTGTCAAAGGATGCAAAGAAAAGCAGCAGAGTTCTTTACTTATGTAAACTCTAGAATGAAGGGGATGAATCAGATTGGTCCACTTGATATCGATGGTTCAACTGTTGATGATCCTGTTCAGGTATCTAACAAACTAAATTAATATTTTGCATCGACATTCACACATGAAGAGTTATTCAGCGAGGGGAATGCCAGAGGTGTATTCAACTCTGGCAGTAAGCTAGAGAATCTTGTAATAACTGAGAGTAAAGTGGAGGAGAAATTGTTGAAGATAAATACAAGAAAGGCACCTGGGGTGGATGGGATCTATCCAGTTATATTAAAGGAAGCAGCAAAGGAAGTAAGCAAACCCTTAGCCATAATTATGAGAGCTTCCTTGGACTCAGGGGAAGTACCCATGGACTGGAGATGTGCAAATGTGACCCCAATCCACAAAGGAGGATCAAAGGGCAACACAAGTAATTACAGACCTGTTAGTTTAACTTTGGTTCAGGGAAATTAATGGAAGCACTGGTTAAAGAGGCACTGCAGCATCATCTAGACAAGACTTCAGTTATAGCTCGGACACAGCATGGGTTTGTTAAGGGGAAATCTTGTCTGACTAATTTGATTGGATACTATGATGTAGTCACAAAAGAACTGGATGCAAAGAATAACTTTGATATCATATATTTCAATCTTAGAAAATAGAAAAGCCTTTGATACTTGCACATGGAAGACTGCTGCACAAATTGGAATGGTGTGGCATTGGAGGCAAATTTCTGCTATGGATAAAGGGATGGTTGAGTGGAAGAAGACAGAGAGTGGTAATCAATGGACACTGTACTTCGTGGACTAATGTTATTAGTGGAGTCGCTCAGGGTTCAGCATTGGGTCATTTTGTTGTTTTCTGTTTTTATAAATGATATTGATGATGGTATATCAGGCTTAATGTTCAAGTTTGCAGACAATACGAAGGTTGACAGGGTTGTTAATGACACTAATGACAGTACACTGCTGCAACAGGATCTAGAAAAGTTGAGCAGATGGGCTGAGAGGTGGCAAATGAAGTTTAACATTGACAAATTTAAAGTACGACATATGGGAAGCAGTAATCACAGAATAACGTATCGAATCTGTGGTACCACACTGACAGTGGTAGAGAATGAAAATGACCTGGGGGTAATTGTGCAGGCAGATATGAAGTTTTCTGAGCAGTGCAGATGGTGTGCAAGAGTAGCTCATGGTGTCTTGTCAACGATATACAGGAATTTTGCTAGCAGGGATAAGGAGGTGATTATCCCCTTGTATAAGACAATGGTCAGGCCACACCTTGAGTACTGTATACAGGTCTGGAGGCCTCATTTTAACAAGGATGTAGAGCTGTTGGAACGAGTACAGAGAAGGGCAACAAGATTAATGAATGGAACAAAGGATTGCTCTTACAAAGAAAGGCTTAAGTTTTGCAAATTCAGTGTCTGGAGACTAGGCACCTGCGAGGTGATCTGATTGAGGTGTATAAAGCCTTGAATGGTTTGAGCATGCTCAATGCTGATGGGATTCTTCCTCTTGCTCAGAATAATCACCTGAGAGGGCATAAATTCAAATTGAGGAAAGACGGTTGTAGGATAGATGTGCGGAAGTTTGCCTTTAGCCAGCGGGTGGTTGATTGCTGGAACAAACTTCCATCTGTAGTAGAATTTTATAGCTTAGCTTAAATATATACAGGGCAGAACTTGACAAATATTTGGAGCGAGTGGATGGGCGAAATAAGGGTGGGTTTTTTTTGTTTTTTTTGTTGATGCTATATAAGCTTGCTTTCTTGCATCATGTGCCTTTGCTAATGCTGAACGGTGCCGTCTGGGTGGTGATGCCCACCGAGAATAAGTAACAATAGTCTTCTATTTCGTTACTTATTCGAGGTAGTGCAATATATGGGCAACTCGTTGTGAAGGATGAGCACAATATGAGATACAGATGAAATGATGCTTTACACACTACTATTATAGTTTTACTTTAAGAGTTGTCTATGGTGTATCTACACTGATATTATATAGATATAGAATCTTAAACTCTTAAAAAATTATGCCTAGTTGCATTTAGTTTTATTTAAATAATAAAAATTACAAAAATTGGTTCCCGTTTTCAGTGGATTCATTTTAAATGGAATTTTCTGGAACCAATTATCCTCGGATAATGAGGATCCCCTGTAACATATCAGCTGTGTGGTATAACACTGAAATTAGCAGAGAACAAAAAAAAAAAAAAAAAAATCCCTGGGGGATAACTCTGCAACCAGACACACGAAGTTATTTTTATTAGCAGTGCAGGTAGGTTGTCAGGATATCTCAAGGAATTCTGCCAATGATATGAAGAAATTTTTCCAGCAGGAATAAGGAGGTGATTACCCTATTGTATAATGCAATAGTTAGGCCACATCTTGAGTACTGCATACAGGTATTTAAGCCTCATTTTATCAGTTGCTCTGCTGGAATAGTGCTGAGAAGGGCAGTGAGGGGTAAAAATGGTACTCTTACCAAGAAAGGCTTCACTTCTGCAAATTGTAGCATCTGGAAACTAGTCACCTGAGAGGAGGTCTGATTGAAGTGTTGAAGGCTTAGACTCGATTGAGCTAAATACTGATGACCTTCCTCTTGCTCAAACAACACACAAGGGCACATAAATTTAAATTGAGCAAGCACAGTTGCAGAATAGATGTGTGTTTGAAGAATAGAAGTTTGTTTTCGGCCAGTGGGTAGTTGTTTGCCGGAACACGCTTCCAGTTGGAGCAGTGGAAGTGGATAGTTTAAATAAATTTAAGAAGGAACTAGACAAATTATTAGAGGGAATGGACAAATGAGGTGGGTGGTTTTTTTTTTTTTTTTTAAGCTTGCTTTCTTGCATCATTTGCCACTACCAATAAATCAAAAACCAGAAAGATCATAAAACCAGTAAAAATTTATACAAATAACTAGCATAATGAAACCTGTTATAAGATGAGAGGGAAAAATTATGTTAAAAAAACTGAATTTACTACAGTTTTAATTAAACACATTTCACATTTTTATTAGACTCATTATTAAGAATTTATTTGAAGTAGTACCATACTGAGGAAAATTTTTATGGTGGATCAATACAGGAAAAACCTTTTGTTCTTTTTCTCGTGTCACACATCAAGTAAACGAATTATGTCCCGAAATTTTGTTTGTTTGTTGTTTGGTTTTTAGGAGCATTAGCAACTAAGGCCATATTGCTCCGGGAATATGCGGTGGTCATTCCCTGACCTTTCCGCATCCTTCATATATGGTGGTGATGGGCTCTAACCCCGGTCTAATCAAGAAGTGTGTGCTACGCACTACTGCTCCTGCCCACCTCGCTACGGAGGCGCCCCGAAATTTTGTTTGTAAGTCAAGTCAGAATACATTTTCCCATAGAAACATAAATGGTAGTTAGGTATCCATCAGGAAGGGTTGCAGAACATTTTTGGGCTACCAACCACGATCTTGACCCCAAGCGCGACTTTGAGATAGTGGACCACGCGCGACACTTTCGCCACCGCCTATGGCTAGAGTCACTAAACATAATAAACAACCCTAAGGCATTAAATCGCCAGAAAGGCATGCGTATACATCCAATCCTGGAGACAACCGTTTTATTGATGGATGATCACTGGCGCAAGGCAGCACACGTCCATGCTACAACAATGACGAATGAGTAACGTCCCACACTTTGCTTGTAATGTATTCAAATTTGTCAGTTGATAAAGGGACACGAGTTCCGAAAGCTACTGAATTTGTACTTATATTTTATTTTTATTTTTATACTGGGTATACTGTAAATATCTATTTGAAAATTATTAAACTATGGACCCCAGTACTCCAGGCCCATTTGTCACTACAATTTTATATTATTAAGTGATGCACATCACTTTCTGGGAAGCTTCATAGTTGGGTACATTTAAAATATTCTTCTGTTCATGCCTGGAGCATTCAAAGTGACTGTCCTCCATAATATAAAAGTGCAAAAGTTCTAAGCAGTAACTCCCTAATGGTAATGAAAGAGGAAGGAAGAGTTTCAGAATGGAGGATTTGTTTAAGATCCCAATTACCTTTATAGAAAGTAACTGGAATCTTAAATTAACAAACCAATTATCTTATGTTTGTTAGAAATAAGGTCCTGGTGTTTGTAGGGAAAGGGATATAGGAAGATTTAAATAAAATCAAATCCTCCCATACACTTTCCTCTACATATATTCTCTAAATGCAAAAGTTCGGTATGATTCGGTACTTTCCATTTTCATTTCAATTTATTAGCATTAGGAAAGATTAACTATATATTCAGTACGTGACAGACAACACATGACTGAATATATTTCTTTCTTTTCTTTTTTTTTTTTTTGGAATTCATGCAATTGTACGAATACCATGCATCCAGCAGATGTAAATCCCTCCCTTAGAGCAGGATATGAATTTCAGATAATGTATATTACCAGATTTTGGCTTTATACCTGACCTGAGTATCCTTCTGAAAATTCTAACCCACTACCCCCAAAGGGTATTTTTCAAGATGAAAAGCTGAAAACTGAGAATGGGGAGATAAAGATATAATTTGTTTAAAAAGAAATTTAAACAAAGAGTGATAAAAATCATAAATCATATTAAATAAAACACCATTTTTACTTACAAAAGCTAAAAATAAGTTATTTTTATAATAAAAGAAATAACAATTCCCTCACCCTTGTCAGCATTGCTTATGTAGATGGAGTGGTGACTCTTAAGAGAAATTGGTGCCCTTTTCCCTTTGGAGATGAGGTTTTGGGGTTACCAGAACAAATTCCAAGCCGTTTGTTTGTTTGTTTGTTATTTGGTTTTTAGGAGCATTAGCAACTAAGGCCACATTGCTCCAGGATATGCGGTGGTCATTCCCTGACCTTTCGCATCCTCCGTATTTGGTGGTGACGGGCTCGAACCCCGGTCTAATCAAGAAGCGTGTGCTACGCACTGCTTCTCCTTCCCACCTGGCTACAGAGGTGCCCCAAGCCGTGGAATACTGGATCATATTATGGATCTTAATATGGATATACTGGCTGCCTACTTGCATTAAATTTTTCACACACTCACTGGCATACAAAGGTTGCAAAATACATTTTTCATTAAAAGGTTAATTTTTTGAGCTTTTTGTAGACATGAGCATTTTCATTCCTCATTTCATTTTCACACCAAAAATTGGCGTGAAAATGAAATAAGGAATGAAAATGAAGTTGCCGAATGTGAATGTAATATAGGAAGCTAGAACTTCAAAATTATAAAACATTATGAAGCTATTTGGCTTTTTCAAAATAATAAATAATACCATGGTGTCCATGAACTCATATTTTATTTAGCCAAAAAATTTAAACTGCCTAATCAAGGTATGCCTATTAATACAATTTCTATTTACTAAAAATGGACACAGGATAAGGAAGTCCTTGTACTTTTCATAATTCTGACAAGATCAAATAGCATTGGCTATTTTATAATATCAAGGAAAAAATGATCGTATATCATTTAAAATTTGCTTACCTTGTCCAATATTTCCTATTATAAATATATCGTTGTAGTGATCTTTCACATCTGATAAAGAAAAAACAATGTGTAAATATATTAAAACAAGGTTATCAACAGTTACGACAAAAGAAACTTGCAATACAGTAGAACCTCAAAAATCTGGAAAATTTTGAATATTTCTCCAAGAGTAGTAGCAGACCATACGAGAGCAAATGGAAAAAAGGCCAGCCAGATTTAAAGCACTATGGTTACTAAATTTATGCATTATGTTCCATTAATAATTTCAAAACACCAATTTCTTTCTGTTTTAGATATTTTTTAGACTTTATGACATTGTCACTATATATTTGCAATGTATAAAATCATTCATTTTATGAAGCATTCAATACCAGTAGTTCACAGTTCGGTACTTAACAGTACAGTAGTGTGTATTTAGTTTTTTTAAGGCCATTTGTTTGCTGAAATCATATCTCACTGTTTATACCTCATATTAAAAAATATAGTCAATTGCAATATCCATACTGGAGGTACCATCTGAACCTGCAACCTTTATTTCTTAGGAAAATATATTATTCACTGAACCATTCTGTCAGTACAAGTTAACATTTTGGCTTAATGATGATGACCATTGTTCTGTAAAGGTAAAAATTAGAGATACTGTATTAACTAATAAAAATAACAATTACCACTGTATACTTAAGACTATAGCATAATCTTCAAAATACTGGAATTTCAAAAATTTGTAACTTGCTATGTCACCCAAGGATGTGAACTGATGAGATTTGGCTTCGTATTATTCATTCCATCACGTGAGTTATCAGATATTCACTGAAACTACAGCACTAGTAAAACTGCACTGAAAAAGTACAATGTCATTGCTACTCAAACATATGGCTCACAAAATACAAGCAAACAATAGTTTTAAAATTGCTACTAGTTAGCAAATGTCATGAGATACTTCTGCCCATCCTGTCATTCCTCTTTAAACCCCCTCGTAGCAAGAAATGCATGATAAATGTGAATCATTGCATTAAGGAAACAGCTCAAAACAGCTTGTGATGAGCTTTGTATGGTTTACACAAAAATTTGAATTCGCAGGAGACTGCAATAGTAATAGCATCAGCAACAGTTACCATGACTAGTTGCAAATGGTGTATGAATTGCGTTGCAAGTTTTAATTTAAAGTGCAACTAGCTGTTGCCATTGAACTTATGAACATTTAAAGTTTATGAAGCATTTTTTGGACATTACGATATTAATCATTAAAAATGAGACCTGAACTGTAATGCGCGTTGTGATGTTGTTGTTTACACTTTATTCAGAAATGATTTCACGCTGAACCTTGGCATATTACTGGATAAAACTGAAAAGTGAACAGATGCCTTGAAGGATAATAAAATGGGGGGGGGGGGTCGACACTTACTCAAGTATCGAATACCATGCAGTCATGCTTATCTCAAATGATTCGGTCCCAGGGATCAATCAAGTACCAACTGATTTGGTTTGGTTCTAAATGAGATAATTTTAGTGGAAGATTTAATTGTCATGGAATATTTTTTAAAATATGGACAGATAGAAAAGAACCTGAGTATGTCTTCCAGGTGCAAAAGTTGATGATGATACTGACCAGTTCAGTTCTTAACCAGGCAATGGTGGCAGGTTGCCTGACAGGTTTCCCTTGAAAATAATATGCCTGTGTTAACCATTAATTAATTATCAATAAAAATCTCAACTTGTTTTCTAACTTTCTGAATTAAATTTTCACTGCAGTAGTTTCTGAAGTAATTTTTTTTAATGATTTTCAAAAAAAAAAAAAAATTGAATGTGAGAAACTGACCATCTTTAACATTAGCAGTGGCAAATTATGCAAGAAAGCAAGCTTATATGCATCAGCAAAAAAAAAAAACAAGTCTCATTTCACCTATTCATTCCCCCCAATAGTTTGTCTAGTTCTTCCTTGAGTTTATTTAAACTATCAACTTCCACAACAACGGATGGAATTTTGTTCCAGTAATCAACCACCCACAGGCTAAAGGCAAACTTCTGCATATCTATTCTGCAACTGTCCTTCCTCAATTTGAATTTGTGCCCTTTCATGTGTGTGTGGTCTGAGCAAGAGGAAGAATCCCATTAGCACTGAGCTTGCTGAATCTATTCAAAGCTTTAAACACCTTAATCAGATTACCTTGTAGGTGCCTAGCCTCCAGATGCTGCAATTTGCAGAACTGAAGACTTTGCTTGAAGAGTGGTAAGGCTTGACAAGTACTGGAGTGGTATGGTCAGACAAGTGTCAATGCTGTGTTTGTTTATGGTTTCAGTTATTTATTTGTTCTCCCACTCATCATCATCTTCAGCCATTGTCGATCTCCTGCAGGATGAAGGACTCATCAACATGTTTCCAGTAACTGTGATCTTATGCTTTCTGTTGCCATTTTACACCACCAGATTTCACAATATCATCAATTCCCCTCATCTTTGGTCTTTTTCTTGAGCATTTAGAGTCAAACAGTATCCATTGCAAAATTTGTTTGGTCCGTCTATCACCAGTTCTTCTTGATATGTGACCTGTCCATTTCCATTTTAAGTGCTTTGTTCTTTCAGTGATGTCACAGACTGGTTTGTCGGCAAATCCATACACATCCTTTGGTCTCTTTTGGTTATGTTCAAAATTCAGCACTCCATACTTCTTTGTGTGACCCCTCAGTCTTTGTAAAGCTTTGGCATTCAATGTCCATGTTTCACAACCATATGTAAGGACAGGAACGAAACGTTGGTCAAAAACTTTTCATTTGAGACAGAGTGGCAAGACTATATTAAGCTTTCCAAATGCCTGTCATCCCAATTTTATGCACCATTCAATTTCCAACTTGATATTTCCATCTGCTGAAATTTTTTGTCCAAGGTAAACATACTGTTCCACTTCTAGTTCATCGGCCATGATTTTCTTTGTTCTGGTAAATTTGTTGAACATAACCTGTGTTTTCTTGATATTCATCTTTAAACCGAACTTCTTGCTTTCATGCTGAAGGATTTCAGCATGAAAGCAAGAGAATAATATCATCTTCAAATCATAAGTAATTTAAGTAATCTCCATTTATTTTGGGTCCTTTATTATCTCAATTTAGCTTAGAAAAAATTTCTTCTAAAGAGGAAATTTGGTTCTGAAAATTGTCTCCCCTTGTTGGACACCTTTTTTTATATTGATCTACACTTTATAATTCTTGACCCATATTAATGCAGCCACCTTTTCATATATTGATTGGAGAATATAGATGTAAGCTCTGTCTACACCTTGGTTGATTAGGATGTTGATTATTGCTTGTTTTGTGACTGAATCAAATGCTTTTTCATAGTTGAGGAAGGCTATACGTAATGGAAAGTTGTATTCATTGTGCCACTCTATAACTTGCTGCACTGTTTGGATGTGTGATCCATTGTACTAAAGCCACTTCTGAAACCTGCTTGCTCTTTGAGTTGTGCCGCATCAAGTATTGTGCTTATTCTATTTGAAAGTATCTTTGAGAAAACCTTGTAGACAACTGGCAATAGACTTATTAGTTGGTAGTTTTTTTAAATCTGCCTTGTCACCTTTCTTGTGCAGAAGGATGCCTTCTGCATTTTTCCATACTATAGGCACCTTGTTAAGTAGAAGGAACTTTGAAAATAGTTTTGCTGGAGCTTTACATACTAACTGGCTCTGCCATTTTTCACTGATTTTATAGCTTCTACTTCTTTGACTGAAATTTCTGGTACAGCTTCTGCATCTGGTGTTGGATCCAGTTGACTTTTATCTTTATAAAGATCTGAATAAAATTCTTCCACTTGTTTCAGTATTTCTTGTTATGCCATCATCAAGCTTCAATGCAAACATTTGGCTCTTAAGTGTAACCATTTTTCATTTTGCTTTCTTTAGCCCTTCATTTTCTTCTAGTGTTCTTCTGGTGAGATCAACAGTGAACTTGTGAACTTGTGCATGTTGATCTCACCAGAAGTGCAAGGGCATAGGCAGTATCTACAATACTCTTGATGACTGTCATTATCACTTGAAATATCTGTGTCAAGGTCAACATATAAAAACATATCAGCACTTGAAAACGATTGGATAGTTCTAGTTGAAAGTTTTGGTGATTTTTTGATAGCTGGTTAGTGTTGATTTTCACTTTAGTAGTAGTAGTAGTGGCATGTGATGCAAGAAAGGAAGTGTATGAGCTTATGCAGCATCAGCCAAAAAAAAAAAAAAAAAATCACACCATTCCCTCCAAATGCCTGTCCAGTTCCTCCTTAAATTTATTCAACCTATCAACTTCCACAACGACAGATGGAAGTTTGTTCCAGCAATTAACCACCCGCTGGCTAAAGGTAAATTTCCGCACATCTATTCTACATCTGTCTTTTCTTAATTTGAATTTATGCCCCCTTAGGTTCGTAATCTGAACAAGTGGAAGGATCCCATCAGAATTCAGCATGCTCTACCCATTCAAGGCCTTATACACCTCAATCAGATCACCGTGCACGTGCCTAGTCTCCAGCCACTGCAATTTGCAGAACTTAAGCCTCTCTTGGTAAGAGGATTCCTTTATTCCCCTCACCAATCTTGTTGCCCTTCTCTGTACACACTCAAGTAAATCTACATCCTTCCTAAAATGAGGCCTCCAGACCTGTACGCAATACTCAAGGCATGGCCTGACCATTACCTTATACAGAGGGATAATCACCTCCTTTTCCCTGCTAGCAAAATTCCTATATATCATTGACAAAACCCCATGACCTGCCCTGGCAGCCTGTCTGCATTGCTCAGAAAACTTCAGATCTGACTGCACAATTACTCCCAGGTCTTTTTCATTTTCTACCCCCTTGAGTGTAGTACCACACAGTTGGTACATTTCTCTGGGGTTACTTCTACCCATATGCAGTACTTTGCATTTGTCAAGGTTAAACTTCAGTTGCCACTTCTTAGTCCATCTGCCCAAATTATCTAGATCCTGTTGCAGTAGCACACTGCCATTACTGTCATTAACAACCCTGCCAACCTTTGTATCATCTGCAAACTTCAACATTAAGCCTGATATACCTTCATCAATATCATTGATAAATTTACAAAACAGTGGACCTAACACCGAACCCTGTGAGACTCCACTAATAACATTAGTCCAAGAAGAGCAGCACCCATTGATTACCACCTTCTGTCTTCTCCCAATTAACCATCCTTTTATCCATTGTAGAAACTTACCCTTAATACCCTTAATAGTTGATTTGACCAATTTCTTTCGTTCTTTCCTGCAATCAATTTTGAATTTTGCTCTCAGTAACTGATGGTTGCTTCCAACATAAAAATGGTTCAAGACTGAGCCAGTCAGTGAAGATGACTGACTGCTCAATTTATTGTTTGTCAATATGAAGTCAATTTCACTAGTATTTTCGAGGAGGACTCTTCCACGTCCATTTCATGATGAACAAATTTTGTTACTCTGCAAATTCAATTAGTAAAATAAATAAAATAAATTTTATGTTTATACTCTGGGACCACATGGTCAGAGACGTTCACAGGATCTCCTTATCACAGAATAGGGAGAAACAACACTGTATTTAGCAGGTCATGGGTTTGAACCCCTGTTACTCAAAGCATATGTACTTAAGCACCCATGTGCCTGACCCCTTGGCTATGGCAACAATGTGTAAGTTAAACCATTCTTATACTCCATGACATGCTGCTGCTAACTGCAACATAAGAAATACTTGAGAGGTGCTGACTGTACCTGTTACCAAGCAATTAAATAAAACTAAATTATCAAACTGCAAAATAAACAAAAAAATAATAATAAATAAATTCTGTTTATACTCTAGCACAGCCACACAAGGTCAGAAGAATTCACAAGATAGAGAGAGAGAATATTATAAGAACATCGTACCATACTTGGCTGTCACATGAGCTTGAACCATGGTCACAAAGTATGTGCACTTTTGTACTCTTTCATTTGACCACTCAGCTATGGAGACCAATTCTCAAAGATCAAAAATAAACAAGCAAGCAAGCATGACCCTGCACTTACCCAGAGAATCACAGCAACATGGGATTTCAAAGGCATGCCACAACTGCTGCCTAAAAATACCAATGTCCCTCCCACACCACACAAAAATGAACAAAGAAACCTACTAAGAGAAATAACTACACAAAAGTTTAATTATAATAAAAATACTGCTAAAAATTTAATTATAATAAAAAAAACTGCATAGTACTTCAAAAATACCTTAAAAGGTTTTATCATCATCATTCTAAGGGCCAAGCCCTGTCACCATAGAGATCTTTTTTCTCCACTCAACCTGAATTTGGGCTTTTTGTTTTGCTTCACTGTAATTCATTCTTGAGAATCTGAGCAAGACATCAAGTGGTGCAATTCTTGCGAGTTGGAGCACATCATCAAGTGGTGTAATTCTTGGTCGTCCTCTGCTTCTTTTTCCTTCAAGTCATCCTTATAGTATGTTAACTATCCAATCATTGTCTCTGGAGATGTCCTAGGAACCGCATCTTCCTCTTTATTATGGTTTTCTTGATTGTTCTTTGTTCCTCAGCTACTCTGAGGACCTCTTCATTCATCTTTTTGTCTCTCCAGTTGATTTTCATTAATGTTCGCCAGCAAAACATCTCGAATTCTTCAATTCTCCTCCAGTCTGTTGCTGTTATTGACCATATTTCACATCCATACAGCAGTATATTCCATAAAGTGGCTTTATGTATATAAAAACTATTATAGTTAGAATAATTTTAAATTCCATAAAATATTCTAGTTAAATCTTTTAATATTATAATATGTAAAAATTTAGGATACAAATGACACCTACCTTCAGTTGATTTGTTATTACCAATACATTGAGCAACTTCTTCCCTGTAAAGATAATAAAGGTAATAAAAATAACTACCTTATGAATATAAAGCAGTTATCTGAAATTCAATGTACTCGTTGTTTCAATTCATAAATTACTGAAAATAACAAAAAAACAGCTCTAAAACTAATTTTTAAGATAACAAAAATAAAATCTTCGCAACAAAAAAAATT